>NC_085077.1:1046771-1071771 GCF_963662255.1 Cinclus cinclus
TCCCCCCCCAGTTCCTCAATCCATCCCGATTCCCTTTCCCGATGTCCCTAAATCCCCCTAAAAAAGGTCCCCGACCCCAACCACTCTGCCCCAACCTCCCTTCCTAAAAGCCCCCTCCCCCAAATCCACCCGGATCCCTCTCAGGACCGACCTAAATTAACCCCAAATTCCCCCCAAAATCACCCCACGCCACCAAAACACCCCAAAAATCCATCCCGAAACAACCAGCATGCCCCACCCCGCCCCCCACAGCCCCACGAGGGAAACTGAGGCACAAAAAGGGAAGGAGCAAAGCGGGGACACCCCCCCCCCCCCCCAAAAAAAAAAAACAAACCAAACCCACCTGGGTCACCTGCACCCCCGAATCGAGGGCGAACTGGATGAGCTCCGTGGCCGTGTCGTGGGACAGCTCGTTCAGGTTGTACTTGGCTCTGGGGGGGAGGCGTCACCCCCAAATGGAAGCCCCCAGCACCCCAAACTGGGAGCCGCATTCACCACCAAACCCCCCCCCCCCCCCCCCCCCCCCCCAGAGCGCCCGAAATTCGGGGGGTGGAGACAGGAGTAAGGATGGGGAAGGTGAGGGCATTGAAGGGGTTAAAGGGGGGGGGGGAATCCCTGAGGAATTTGGGGGGTCCTGGGGGGGTCTCACCGCTGCTGCATGCAGGCAGAGATGTGGTCGGGGGGTAACACCTGCAGTGCCCACCCCAACAACTCCCCCGCAGCCTCCAGGAGCCCAAAGCGCCGCTCCCGCTCTGCCTCCGACAGAGTCTTCGAGTCTGGGGGGGCCGAAAAAGGGTCAGGGACCCCCCCGGGACCCCAGACCCATCCCCGGGACCCTCGGGACGCCCCCACCTGCCACCCCCAGCGCCTCCAGCTCCTCCAGTTTCTCCACGGGGCAGTAGCAGATCGCGTAAACCATCGGTCCTGGGAGGGCACCGGGCGGTGAAAAAGGAGCCCCGGTGCACCGGGACCCCTCTCACCCAAACCCCGGACACCCAAACTCAAGCCCCGGTGCACCGGGACCCGGCCGGGGCTCACCGAGCACAGGCCCCCGGCCCGCCTCGTCCACACCGAGCGCGCAGGGCCGCGTGCGGCACAGGGGGGGCACAGGGCAGGAGAAGCGACCCCCGCCCGCCGGGTCCCGCTCCAGGGCGGACAGCGCCATGACAGGGGCGGAGCCGGACGGGAGGGGTGGGACTTCCGGGATAGACCGGAAAAGGATGGTACTTCCGGAGAGGAACTTCCGGGGCGTGGTTAAATGGACGTATAATAAATAAATGTCAATCATCGTGTGTGGCGCGGTTTGTGCTGGGGGCGGGGCTTAAGGGTAAGAGCGGGGTTTAACGGAGAGGGGCGTGGTTTAACGGGAAGGGCGGGGTGGTGGTTTAACGGAGAGGGGCGTGGTTTTAACGGGAAGGGCGGGGTGGTGGTTTAACGGAGAGGGGCGTGGTTTAACGGAAGGGCGGGGTGGTGGTTTAACGGAGAGGGGCGGGGTTAACGGGAAGGGCGGGGTGGTGGTTTAACGGAGGGGGCGGGGTGGTTTAACGGGCCTGGATGCCCCCTCCCGGGAATAACCAAAGGGGGTCCCGGGGGTCTGTGGAGCTGCCGGGAATGGGGATGCGAAACCCCGAATATGGCGGGGGAACGGGGGGTGGTCCCGGGAAGGGAGAGTGGGTGGTGGGGGAGGGGAGTGTCCCGGAAGCCTCGCGTCCCTCCCGGGTCCGGGAAGCGCGGGAGGGGGTTCCCGGAAAAGCCCCTCCCTCTCCCGCCTGCCCATATATGGGCATGGTTGCGTCAACGGGGAAAGCCCCGGCCCCGCCCACTTTCCGCTGACGCCGGTGCACGCGGGGGGCTTCCCACGGGAGGGGGAGGGAGACACGCACGACCCCCTCCCCCCCCGGTTTAGCACGAGGAGACTCGTTACCACAATTATTATCATTATTACTAATTAAATACAAATGTACAAAAAAAACCAAGTAACGACAACAACAAAAAAAGAGCAGCGACAACAAATCGCCCCCCAGCCCGGGATTTGGGGGTTCCCGGGGGGGTTTTGTAAACGTCAGGAGGGGGGATACCCCGTCCCCCCCTCCCCAAAAAACCCCTTTGGGGTGCGCGCTCTGCCCCTCCCGGCGGAATGCTCGGTTCGGAGGGACCCGACCCCTCCTCTAAGAACCAGGGCGGGGGTCCCCAGGCCCAGCTGGGGGGGGAGGAGGGGGCTCCAGGCCCTGTTTGGGGGTGTCCATCCATCCATCCATCCCACAGGCCCCGTTCCCGCAGGTCCTGCCGGTCCATTACGGGGTGACCCAGTCCAGGGGTCCCCCCCCATCCTCGTGGGTCCTTTGAGGGGTCCCCAGCTCCTGCAGGTCCGTACTGGGGGCTCGCTGAACGGGGGCGGGGGGGGAATTCGTGTACATGGGGGTCGTCCCCTCCCGAAACCTCGGGCCCACGCAGCATCCCGGTACCGCCGTGTCCCCTCCGTGTCCAGCCAGGTACGGGCGACTCTTCCCCCAGGTGTCCATGGGGGTCCGCGGAAGGAGCCAGCGCTGTCCCGGATCCCCCTCGGTCCCGGTCCTTGCTCACGGGAGGAGTGGTTCTAGAAGCCCAGCGCGGCACCGGGAGGCAGGGGGCATCCCGAACCCGCGTGGTCCCGCACGGAACCGCGGAGCCGCCGCACCTGGGCTCGTAGCCCCGCCGCCGTGGCCGCCAGCGCCGCGTTCTGAGCTCGGAGCCCCCGGACGCGCTGCTCCAAGCGGGCGATGCGCTCCAGCTTCCTCCGCCGGCACCGGCTCGCCGCCAGCCGGTTCCGCAGCCTCCGCCGCTCCGCCTGAAGCCTCTCCGGTGAATCCGCACCCGGCTCCGCCGCCTCCGCCTCCGCTCCGGGGACCCCCGGGAAGGATCCCCCCATCCCCGCCGCCGTCGTTGTCAGCGCCGGTGGCTCCGGGAGCGCCACGTTGGGCGGCCCCGGTTGGTGCAGCTCGTCCAGCGCTTGAGTGAAGCTGCCGGTAAAACCGTCGCGTTCGCCAGGACCCTGGTAGAAGAAGCTGCCGGTACCGGAGCCGCTCCCGAAGAAGGTGCCGTCGGGGCACGGCGCCGGTTTGAGCCCTCGGAAAGGTTCCTGGGGGGGTCCCTGTTGTAGCGGTCCCGATAAGGTGCCGTAGTCGGGTTCGGGGCGGCAGAAACCGCCCGGGAAGGGCGCGGGGCGGTAGAACGGCGGCTCCATCCGCGCGGCCGCACCGGGAGCGGCGGGACTCGAACCCGCAGCCCCGAGCTGCCCGGGCCCCCCCTCTTTATATCCGCGAGAGGCGGAAACGCAGCGCCATTGGCTGAGGGGAGACCTGGACACGCCCCTTTCCCAATGAACACGCCCTCTCTTGCACAGACACGTCCGCTATTGAAAAGGGGCGGGGCCTCGGGTGCATTGGGGGGCTCAGGTGGGAAAAATGGAGGGGGACAGGTGAGCTAAGGGGGGGCCAAGTGTGTGCAAAGAGAGGTCAGGTGAGGTCAAAGGAAGGGGGCAGGTGAGCAAGAGGGGGGTCACGTGTGAAAAGTGGGACAAAGGTGTGCAAAGTGGGGGGACAGGTGAGCAAGAGGGGAGTTAGGTGTGCAAAGGGGGGACACAGGTGTGTGCCAGGGTGCCACGTGCCAAGCCATGCACACACGTGTCACCTCCTGAGCTCTCACCGGTGCCCTCGTGTCCCCTCGTGAGTCACACAAGGCACCCCAGGGACCTCCAAAAAACACCCCCAAAATCCCCTGGCACCCCCAGGCACCCCAGCCCGTAATGGGGGGCCGTGCCCGGGCGTGTCCCCGGTGTGTCCGTGGCGTGTCCTGGCCCGTCAGGGCGCGGCTGGATGCACACGCGTGTGCACGTGTGGGGACGTGTTCGGGGAGGGGAGGAACACGGGGGTCCCCGGGACTTCCCGAGTGGGAAAGGCCTCTCCTCCCCCTCCTGGATTTTAGGGGATTTTGGGGCTGGATTTTCCATCCTGACTTCTCTTTCCTTGTGACTCAGGGCCGGCCATCCACCCCGTCCCTGATGTGACACCCCCTTCCCCGATGTCACAGTCCCTGAAATGACCTTCCCCCCACTCCAGGGGGACCCTCAGGTGTCCGGTGATCCCCCTTAGGTGGGGGGACACAGGTGGGGGTCACACCTGGCTCGCCCCCAGCTCCAGGAGCAGGAAGAGGGGAGGTGAAATGGGTGGAAAATGAGGGGGAAGCTTGACTTTGGCAAGCCCCAGTCACGGCGGGGGTAGAGCGGGGACAATGGCGAGGGGTCCTGGTCCAGCGGAGACTTTGGGGTGTCTTTTTCCCCACCCCAAAGTGACTTTCGGGGGCCCCAACGGCCACAACCGCCACCGGGGTTTCGGGCTGGGGGGGCCCCGGATGTCCGGGGGAAGGACACAGCACACGCGGGGGAGGGCCCAGGGTGTTCTAGGGCCAAACTGGGAGCACTGGGAGGGTGTTGGGGTCACACTGGGGAGGATCTTGGGCCTGTATTTGGAACATTGGGGGAGTTCCAGATACAATTGAGAGCACTGGGGGGATTCCAGACACAACTGGGAGCACTGGGGCTCCCGCTCAGATCCAAACTGGCAGCACTGGGTGGGCTCCAGGACCATACCGGGAACACTGGGGGAGGGGGGGTGGTTCCAGCCTCCACCGGCCCCCGCGAGGCCGTCGAGTTCAGCGCTGACGCAGCGCGGGCGTCGCCGCCGCCGCCGCCCCGCGGCGAGAACGGCCCGGCTTGACCTTCCCCGACCCGGCGGAACCCGACGGGCGCGGCCGCGGGGGCGGCGGGACGCGGCCATGACTCACCGGCGGGGCCGCGCCGGGCGCCATGACGGAGCGACCGGGGCCGCTCTGGGTACAACTCTATGACCTTGGAGGACCCGGTTCTATTCTAACCCGGGGGCGTGTTCGGCAGGGGGCGTGGCGAGCAGGTGTGGCCGCTCTGTTCTCATCTCTGTGGCCCTGGAGGAGGTGGGGGAGGGTTGCAGGAAGTGGGCGCGGCCGGAAGTGGGCGTGACCAGCAGGTGCGGCCGCTCTAGGTACGACTCGATTGCCTGGAGGCCGCCGGCGGGGCGGGGCGTGGCCGAAGGGGCGGGGCGCAGGTGAGGCCGCTCTAGGTGAGACTCGGTGGCCCTGGAGGACCGGCCGGACATGGCGGCGGGGCGGGACGCTTGCGGGGCGCTGCTCACCTGGGTAAGGGGAGCCAGGACCCCTCCACCCTCCGGGACCCCCAGGTTGAAGCGGGCTCCCCCCCGCCTCCCGTTCCCTCCCCGGTTTTGGGGATCCACACGGGGTTGGACCGGGACCACCCCCCCCTTCTCCACCCCGGGACCTCTCTTTGCGGTTTTGGGAACTTTGGTCGCCCCGGGGCACCTGTGACCCCCCTCCAGGACTTTGTGACCCCCCCACCCCAAAACCCCCTGACCCCCCAATAACCCCTGGGAACCACCCGGGTCCCTTTGTCGTGTCCCCCCCCCCCCCCGGACCTTTGACCCCCCCCTGCCCTTTGTCAATGTCCCAGCGCCCTTTGTCCCCCACAAATTCTTTGGGGGGGGATTTTAGGGGAGGGGGGCTGCTCCCTACCCCCCCCAGCGGTTCCGGGGGCAGAATTTTGGGGTGTCCTAACACCCACCCCCCCCCCTCATTCCCACCCCCCCCTCCTCGCAGCTGCAAACCTTTGACCCCCCCTCACCGTGCGCAGCCCCCCCAGACCTGGCCAGCGGGGTCACCCTCGCCCACGTCCTGCACAAAATGTGAGTGATTTATTTTGGGGGGGGGGCGTCGCCCCCAAAACTTTGAGACCCCCAAAATGACCGAAAAAAAAAAAAAAAAATCTGATTTTGGGGATCCCGCTCCCACTCCAGCGATTCCTCCTGGTTCGATGAGACCTGGCTGGGCCAGATCCGGGATGACACCGAGGGGAACGCTCGGATCAAGGTGGGGGGCTCGGGTTTTGGGGTTTTTTTTTTTTTTTTTTTTTTTTGGGGGTGTGGTGCAGAATATTTTGGGGTGGGGTTCGTTTTGAGGGGGGAGGGATGGATTTAGGGGTAGTTTAAGGAGGGCTCAGTTTTTGGGGGGGTGCTGGTTCATGGGAAGGAATTTGGGGGTCCTGTTTTTTTGGGGGGGAATTTTGGGAGGGGCAATTTGGGGAGGACAGAATTGAGGGGGGGGTCTTTTTGGGGAGGACAGATTTGGGGGATTTTTTAGGGAGGGAATTTGGGGGTCCTGGTTTTTTGGGGGGAATTTTGGGAGGGGCAATTTGGGGAGGACAGAATTGAGGGGGGGGTCTTTTTGGGGAGGACAGATTTGGGAGATTTTTTAGGGAGGGAATTTGGGGGGTCCTGTTTTTTTAGGGGGGAATTTTGGGAGGGGCAATTTGGAGAGGCCAATTTTTTGGGGAGGGGTCTTCAGGGTGAGCCCGTTTTGGGGTAGCTGAGGAGCGCAGCAGTGAGGGTGGGAATTTGGGGGTTCTGAAGGTGGGGGGTCCCACCTTGTTGCCCCCTCCCCAGGTGAACAACCTGCGCAAGGTGCTGCAGAGCGTGCTGGAGTATTGGCAGGATGTAAGTTTTTATTTTTTTGGGGTGGGGGTCCCCATCTTTGAGGACCCCCCCCCACCACCACCTTTTTTTTCAGGCCGAGGGGTTCCCTTGGGGTTTAGGGGAGTCCCTAAGGGTAGGGGGGATCCCCTGGGGTGGGGGGCTCTGACCTTGGACCCCTCCCCAAACTCAGGTGCTGGGCCAGGCCGTGGCAGAGCAGCACGTGCCGGACGTGGCGTCGGCCGCCCAGTACGGCGACCCCGAGCAACTGGGCAAACTGGTGAGACTGGTGCTGGGCTGCGCCGTGAGCTGTGAGCGGCGGGAAGGTGGGTGAAGGGGCTGGGGAGGAAGGGGTGAACCCCAAAAAAACCTCCCTCACCCACCCACCCCCCACCCCCAAAAAAAAAAATAATCTCCCTCACCAGAGCACATCCAGCGCATCATGACGCTGGAGGAGTCGGTGCAGCACGAGGTGATGACGGCGATCCAGGAGGTGAGGGGAGTTTTTTTGGGGGGGTTTTGGGGGTCCCACAAAGGTTTGAGGGTGCAGCAGGAGGTGATGACGGCGATCCAGGAGGTGAGGGGAGTTTTTTGGGGGGTTTTTGGGGGTCCCCTAAAGGTTTGGGGGTGCAGCACGAGGTGATGACGGCGATCCAGGAGGTGAGGGGAGTTTTTTGGGGGGTTTTTGGGGGTCCCACAAAGGTTTGGGGGTGCAGCAGGAGGTGATGACGGCGATCCAGGAGGTGAGGGGATTTTTTTTGGGGGGGTTTTGGGGGTCCCACAAAGGTTTGGGGGTGCAGCAGGAGGTGATGACGGCGATCCAGGAGGTGAGGGGAGTTTTTTTGGGGGGGTTTTGGGGGTCCCCTAAAGGTTTGGGGGTGCAGCAGGAGGTGATGACGGCGATCCAGGAGGTGAGGGGAGTTTTTGGGGGGGGGGTCTCTCGGGGGGGGGGGGGGGTTTTGGGTATCTCCTAAGGATGGTTTGGGGGTGTTCTTTGCGTTGGATTTTGGGACACCCTGAGCGTGAGCACAGGGCTGGGAGGGTCTCAAGGGAGTTTTGGGGACCCCCCTGAGGTTATGGGGGGGGGGGGGGGTCTGAAGCCCCCCTTGAACCCCCCCAAAACCCCAATTCCCGCTTCCCTTGCGGCAGCTCCTGGATCCGGAGCTGTTGGAGCCGATGGCGGCCGAGAGCTACGGGAACTTTGACACTCAGGTGAGGGGCGCAGATTTTTGGGGTGGATTTGGGGGGGGGGGGGGTCTCTGAGCCCTCCTGACCCCCTCCCCTCCTCGTACCCCCCCCAGTCTCGCCGTTATTACTTCCTGAGCCAGGAGCCCCCCGAGGAGGCCGGGGCGGGGTCGGGGCAGCGCTGCCGTGAGTTGGAGCAACAGGTGAGGCCTGGGGTCACCTGGAGGGGTCCCCCAAATCCTCTGTCCCCCCCAGTTTCCACCTGAGAGTGAGCGGGAGGGGATTCTCTGCTGTTTTGTGTGAGGGGTGGGAGCACCTTAGAGGGGGTTCTGTACACCCGGGCCCCTCCCGCACACCTGGATTGCCCCCCCCCCCCCCCCCCCCCCAAAATTCCCCATGCTGCGTTAAGAACCCCCCCAAACATAACAGGTGAGGATTTTGGGGTGGCTCTTATGAGGAAGGGGAATACCTGGGAGGGGATGCCGCACACCTGGGAAGGGATCCCGCACACCTGGACCCCTCCTGCGCACCTGGACCCCTCAGGTGGCCACGCTGCTGGAGGAGAAGGGACACCTGGCCGCAGAGAACCGGGCGCTGCGGGAGCAGCTCGACTCGGACGCCGCCGGCGCCGCCGCCAAGAAGCTGCTGCGGCTGCAGACTCAGGTGGAGGAGCTGCAGGAGGAGAATTACAGGTGAGAAGTCACCCCTTGGGATCCCCCCCAACCCCGCCCCCTCACCTGAGGCTCTCACCTGAGGGCTGGGGGGGTTGTGTTTGCAGGCTGGAGAGCGGCAAGGAGGAGCTGCGGGCGCGCTGCTCGCGGCTGGAGCAGGAGGCGCGGGGGCTGCAGGAGCGGGCGCAGGAGCTGAGCGGGCTGGCAGGGGAGGCACGGGCACTGCGGGACGAGATGGACCTGCTCAGGTGAGATGGGGTACCTGTTCAGGTGAGATGGGGTACCTGTTCAGGTGAGGTGTACCTGCTCAGGTGAGATGGGGTACCTGTTCAGGTGAGATGGGGTACCTGTTCAGGTGAGGTGTACCTGCTCGGGTGAGATGGGGCACCTGCTCGGGTGAGATGGGGTACCTGTTCAGGTGAGGTGTACCTGCTCGGGTGAGATAGGGACCTGTTCAGGTGAGATGGGGTACCTGATCAGGTGAGATAGGGACCTGTTCAGGTGAGATGGGGTACCTGCTCAGGTGCGATGGGGACCTGCTTGGGTGAGGTGTACCTGCTCAGGTGAGATGGGACACCTGCTTGGGTGAGATGGGGCACCTGCTCAGGTGAAGTACACCTGCTCAGGTGAGATGGGGTACCTGCTCAGGTGAGATACACCTGCTCAGATGAGATGGGACACCTGCTCAGGTGAGATAGGGACCTGTTCAGGTGAGATGGGGTACCTGCTCAGGTGCGATGGGGACCTGCTTGGGTGAGGTGTACCTGCTCAGGTGAGATGGGACACCTGCTTGGGTGAGATGGGGCACCTGCTCAGGTGAAGTACACCTGCTTGGGTGAGATGGGGTACCTGCTCAGGTGAGATACACCTGCTCAGATGAGATGGGACACCTGCTCAGGTGAGATAGGGACCTGTTCAGGTGAGATGGGGTACCTGCTCAGGTGCGATGGGGACCTGCTCAGATGAGCTACACCTGCTCAAGTGAGCCACCTGCTCAGGTGAGCTGCACCTGCTCAGGTGAGCTGGGATGTCTCCTTGTAGACTCCACGTCCCACATGGTCACCCTCACCATGAGGTTGCCATTACTGCGGCCGAGTGTCCGGGCTCAGATGCGGCATACCTGGGCTCAGGTGTTGCGGGAGTTACACGGGGGCTCCAGGATGTCACCGTGCCCGCTGTCCCCTGTCCCCACAGGGCATCCTCGGCTCGGGCTGGCCGGCTGGAGGCGGCGGTGGCCACGTACCGGGGCCGGGCGGCGGCGGCGGGCGAGCTGCGGCGCTGGGTGCGGGCGCTGGAGGAACGCCACGCCGCCCAGGTGCGCCGCGCCGCTCACCTGCAGCAGCAGCTGGGCCGTGCCCAGGCCAGCTGTGCGCAGCTGGAGGCCGCCCGAAGGCAGGTGAGGGTGTGGGGAGACGGGAGAAGGGGGCTCGGCTGGGTGGCCGCTGTGCTGGTGGCCCGGTGGTCCCCACGCAGGTGGAGGAGCTGAGCGGGCAGCAGGCGGAGGCGGCGCTGAGGGCTGAGAAATGGCACCTGGAGTTTCGGCACCTGCAGGAGAGATTTGAGGCTCTGAGCCAGGAGAAGGAGGTGGGTGAGGCTCGGGGAGGTGAGCGCACCTGGGGACGCACCTGAGCCGCCTGCTGTCCCCTCACAGCGGCTGCTGGAGGAGCGGGATGCGCTGCGCGAGGCCAACGAGGAGCTGCGCTGTGTGCAGGTGCAGCAGAGCTACCTGAGCCAGGCAGGTGAGTGCGGGGGGGGGCACAGGCACCTGTGAGAGGTGACAGAACCCCCTGAGAGGTGACGGACACCTGTGAGAGGTGACACAACACCTGGGCAGGAGGGGACACGCTCCTGACTGACCTAAATCCTTGTACGAGACACCAGAGAGCCCCCACTTTGGGTTTGGGGGAGCTCCTGGGGAGGTTTTTTGGGTGTGTAGGGGACAATTTTGGGGTGTCACCTCCTCGCCCCCTGCCCATAATCCACTTTTCCCCCCTCCTCCAGACACACGGATGGACGAGGGCCCAGCCCCTCCCCGGAATTTGGCAGCTGAGATCCTTCCTGCAGAGCTCAGGTAGGTGTCCCAAAACATGGTGAGAGGATGGAGGGGGGGGGGAGTCCCCAAATTTTTTTGGGGTCCCCCATGACCACTCAGGTGTTTCTTCCCCCCAGGGACACGGTGACACGGCTGCGACGGGAGAACCGACGGCTGAGGCTGCAGCGGGACCAGCTCTGGCACAGGTGGGGAAACTGGGGGGGGGTCAGGGGGTCCTTAAAAGACCCCTAAGACCCCTCCCCCAAATCTCTAATGAACCCCCAATCCTTAATGACCCCCCAAAAACCGCAGGCTGGAGGCCACAGAGGCAGCTGAGCCTCGGGCAGTGCAGGGGAGGCTCCAGGACAAGGTGCGTTGGGGGGGATGAGTTTGGAGATTTTGGGGAGGTGGGGGGTCCCAGTTCATCATGAGGGTCTTGGTGTTTTGGGGGGTGCCGCGTTTTATTGGGGGGCTTCACTTCTGTCTTTCACTTCCCCCCAGTTGCTGCTGCTGGACGAGACGCCAGAGGACCTGTGAGTTATTTTCTTTTTAGAAAGGAAGGGGGGAATTTAGGGGAGCCCTCCCAAAATCCCCAACTTGTGACCACTCCCTGCTCCCCCAGGGATGAGCTGCCAGAGGGAGAGGAGGAGGAAGAGGAGGAAGAGCTGGAGCCCCCCAGGGCTGGTATGAGGGAGTCCCGAGTGGATATCAGAATTTTGGGGTGAAAACTCGGGGTGTTTCTGGGAGGCACCCCAGACTGGGGGTGATGTCTGCAGGGAGGACATGGAACTCTGCCTCAGTTTCCCCATGAAGATTTGGGGGTGGTTTCTGGCTGAGCTCCCTCTTCATTCCCCCTCACAGGATCAGGATTTAGAGGCTCCACGAGGTCTCCCTCCCAAAAACCCTCAGTATCCCCTGAGGACCCCCCCAGAACTCCCCCTTTGGCCCCAGTCCTTCAGCTCCTCCGGAACCAGCTGCAGGAGAAGGACGCGCTGATCCGGCACCTGGAGGTGAGGGGTTAAATTTATTAAATTTGGGGTGAGGTGAGGGGTCCTGGGGTGGGTCTCGAACTCCATCTGAACCCCCCCCCCCCCCCCCCGTCTCCCTGAACAACCCCCTCAGAACGATTGGGAGCGCAGCCGGGCACAGCGGGAGCGTGAGGAGCGGCTGCTGGTCACGGCCTGGTACAACATGGTGAGTGAGGGGACACGGGGACAATCACGGCAAGGAGAGAGCTTCAGGTACACCCGGGGGAGAGGGGGGTGGAGGACACTGATACACCTTGAGTGTGAGAACAAGAACAAAAACCACCACAGGGACGGGCTGAAGGAGGTCACGGCTACCTGCGGGTGAGGGGAGCCATGATGGCGGCCTGCGGGCTTCTTCTCCATTTGATTTCCCTCCATCCTTCTCCAGGTTCTTCTGCGGGTGCTTCCATTAACCTTTTATATCCCCTCAGGGCCTGGCATTACAACAGCAAGAAGGAGGGACGGCATCACGGGGCTTCCCCAGCGGGGCTCAATCCTTCCTAGCCCAGCAGCGCTTGGCCACGGTCGCCCGGCGAGCACGGACCCCTCATGGCCGGGCTCCCTCCAGCTGATGAAGGAATCCCCAAAACACCCCCAGACCACCAGGATCCTCCTTACTTTTGGGCTGGTCCCATTCCAAACACTACAAACTTTGAGCTCCCCACCTTGTTTTGGAGTGGGCCTGGGCTTTACCCCCCCCTACTTTTTTTTTTTTTGAGGAGGTTGGGGGGGGAATTTTAGCACTTCTATTTTTGTAGCTTATTTCGGGGAGGGCATCTTATGTGTTTTACCCCCAGAAATCTTTTAATAAAGCCTCAGGATTCAGCGCTGGAGATTTATTATGAGGGAGAACCTTGCAGGGCTTGTACAGGGCTTCCCTCACGTTTTCCCGCCCTTTTTTCTCCCCTCACGTTTTCCCGCCCTTTTCCCCCCCCCCTCACGTTTTCCCGCCCTTTTTTCTCCCCTCACGTTTTCCCCTCATTTTACCTCATAATTAATGAAAGCTCTCTAAATTACCCTTTAAAGTGATAAAAAAATGGGGTTTGCCCCCTCAGTTCACCCCCTAAAAATGGGGTTGTCTCTGTATTTAGACCCCTAAAGTATGGATAAATAGGGTCTTCCCCCAAAATAAAACCTAAAAGCAGTGAAAAATGTGGCGTTTCCCCTCAATTTAAACCCTTAAACTGGAGGATTCAGGCTCAATTTAAAATTTTAAAATGGAATTCCCCTCTTAGTTTAACCCCACCAGAGGCTTCCTCCTCCCAGTCCTGGTTTTCCATGAAGAAACACAATTTTTGGGACATTTTCACAACATTTTCCCCATAAGCTTCCTTAAAACAGAGGGCTCCTGTTGATGGAACTCCTGAAACAGCCAAATAAAGAGGCTCCTTTCAATTTAAACCCCTAAAAATGATGGAAAACAGAGATTTCCTCCTCAATCCAACCACTTAAACCAATGAAAGAACAACATTTGCCCTCAACTGAATCCCTAAAATAACAGAAAATGTGGTTACGCAGTCAATTGAACCTCCTCAAATCACGGAAGAGGCAGGGTTTTCCTTCAATTCAAGCCCTTAAAACCATTGAAAATGCTCTTTTCCTTTAATTTAATCTTTTAAACGCGCAGGTAAAACGCCGCCTGTGGATCTTCGGGTTACGGTGCGTGTGTATATGTGTGTGGGGTGGATGTTCGTGTCGCTTTAAATCCGCCGCCATCTTTGAACCGGGCACAGCCGCGCGGCTTCAGGCGGGTAGTGCGCAGGCTCAGCAGCGCAGGAGCGGCGCCGGAAGTGCGTCAGGCGCGGGCGGAAGCGGCCGGGACGGGCGGGTGCCGGAGGGTCGCGGTGGCCTCGCCATGGTGGATTACAGCGTGTGGGACCACATCGAGGTCTCGGACGACGAAGACGAGACTCACCCCAATATCGACACCGCCAGTCTCTTCCGATGGCGGCACCAGGTGCGGCTCGGTTGATCCGCGCCGTTTCCACACCCCCCCCCCCCCCCCCTTCTCCCTTCCCCCACCGGGGCCTGGCACTCCGCGGGAGGCCCGTTCCCATGGCGACCGCGCCCGGGATCCCCAGAGGGAATGGGAACGGGATGGGGAATGAGGGCGGGATGTGCTGCTGTTGGCATGGTCGCCAATCTCTGAGACCCCTGTGGTGTGCGGGAGCCTTTCCCAGAGGATCGGCCCCGGGATTCGCGCAGGGACGGGGAAGGAGTGGGGGGGTGTTCTCCTTTTCCCATCGGAGCCATTTCCAGAAACCCTCATGGGGAGGGGGGCTTCCCTTTTCCCCCAGGATCGGCCCCTTATCCCCGTAGGATTGACCCAGAATACCCCTGGTGCGAGGGGGTTCCTTGTGTTCCCGTAGGATCAACCCTGGAACCCTCACGGGGGGAGTTCCCCCATTCCAGGACCCCCCCTTTCCCTGTGCCCCGCCTCATCCCGGTGTCCCCCCGGAGTTCCTGCTCCATTCTCCCAATCCCTGCCATTTCCAGGGGTTTCTTATTCCCTTTGGGGGGCACAGACCCCCCCTCCCCCCCAGCTTGCCTCTGTGCGTCCCCAGGAATGGGGCAGCGACACTTTCAAGTGCTTGGACCAAATCCTCGGCGCCTTAGAAACTCCACTAGTCCAGAACCACCGTGGACTTCCCATGGAAAAGCTGCTTTTCCTTCCCAATTCCAACAACACCTTCCAAGAGCTGGCAATGACAAATCTGAGGATGCTCCAACTCCTTAACCCCGCTGATTCTTCCCCTCCTGCCTCCCTCTAGGCCCGAGTGGAGCGGATGGAGCAGTTCCAGAAGGAGAAGGAGGAGCTGGATAAAGGCTGCAGGGAGTGCAAGAGGAAACTCGCCGAGTGCCAGAAGAAAATGAAGGAGCTGGAAGTGGCCGACCCGGAGAGCGGGAAAGGGGAGCTGGAGAAGCTCCAGGCCGAGGCCCAGCAGCTGAAGAACGAGGAAAAGAGCTGGGAGAACAAGCTGGAGGAGCTGAGGAAGAAGGAGAAGAACATGCCCTGGAACGTGGACACGCTCAGCAAGGACGGGTTCAGCAAGGTGGGGTTTTGGGAGGGGAATCCCCTCCCCTGGTTCCATGAGGGTCTCTCCCCTCCCATCTGGAATCAATTCCCTGCTTCCCTTCACCTCCCCAGAGCGTTTTCAACGTGAAACCCGAGGAGAAGGAGGAGACCGAAGAGCAGAAGGAAGAGAAACACAAAACCTTCGTGGAGCGATACGAGAAGCAGATTAAACACTTTGGTGAGCCTTTCACGGGGGGCTGGGAGCAGCTTTTTGGGGTTCTCCAAGCTTGGGAACATCCCTTCCTCCCCCCACCACGTCTTGGGAGCAACCTGGAATTTTTCACTCCGCTAAAAAAAAAATTAAGGATTTTATTCAATTTCCCCACTTTTTTTTTTTTTTATTTTTATTTTTATTTTTCTTTTTATTTTGCTATTATTTCCTCCCACCACCACCACCACCCTTCTCCTGCCGAAATTCGGAGCACGTTCCCTAATTAACGAGTGGGAAACCTTCCTGTTTGCCAGGGATGCTGAGGCGTTGGGATGACAGCCAAAAATACCTCTCAGATAACCCTCACCTGGTGTGTGAGGAGACAGCCAATTACCTGGTGATCTGGTGCATCGACCTGGAGGTGGAGGAGGTGAGGAACTGGGTTGAAATTCCCCTTTTCCAGGTTGGAATTGTCTTATCCTCACTTTTCTGGATTATTTTTTTTTTTTTTTTTTATTTCCTCGTCCACACCCCCCCCCCCTCTTTTTTTTTTTTTTTTTTTCACTTGGAAAAAAAACAAAAAAAAGAGGATTGGGAGAATGGTAAAGTAGGTGAGGTGTGGGAAATATCTTTAAAATCATCCTAAAAAGGCAGCTACCTTTTTTTTTTTTATTTTTTTTTCCCTTTTTTTGGGAGGTGGGTTCACCCCCAAACCCCCTCTCTTGTAGCTCCAAGGTTTTGCTGGGATGAGGAGCCACAAAATCAGGGAATTTGGGATTAATTTGGGATTAAATTTGGGATTAAATTTGGCATTAATTTGGGATTAATTTGGGATTAACATGACATTGATTTGGCATTAATTTGCAATTAATTTGGCCTTAATTTGGGATTTATTTGGCACTTATTTGTCATTAATTTGACCTCAATTTTGCATTAATTTGGCATTAATTTGGGATTAATTTAGGATTAATTCGGTATTAAATTGGCATTAATTTGGCATTAATTTGGATTAATTTGGCATTAATTTGGCATTAAATTGGGATTAATTTGGTATTAATTTGGAATTAAATTTGGATTAATTTAGCATTAATTTGGCATTACAGTTGGATTAATTTGTCATTAATTTGGCATTAATTTGGCATTACATTTGGATTAATTTGGCATTAATTTGGCATTACATTTGGATTAATTTGGCATTAATTTGGCATTACATTTGGATTAATTTGGCATTAATTTGGCATTAATTTGGCATTAAATTTGGATTGATTTGGCATTAATTTGGCATTACATTTGCATTAACTTGGAATTAATTTGGCATTAAATTGGCATTAATTTGGCATTAAATTGGCATTAATTTGTCATTAAATTTGCATTAACTTGGCATTAATTTGGCATTAAATTTGGATTAATTTGGCATTAATTTAGGATCAAAAAGACCCATCCAATCCAACCAAGTCTCACCCTATCAACCTTAACACCTGCACCCAGCCCCTGCAGTGATTTCCCTGACCCAAATCACCGAGAAATGACTTTGGGATGGGTGAGATTGGGGCATTTTGGGGATTTTTACCCCATTTTTTTTTTCTTTTTTTTTTTTTTCCTCTCAGAAACACGCCCTGATGGAGCAGGTTGCCCACCAGACCATTGTCATGCAGTTCATCCTGGAGCTGGCCAAGAGCCTCAAGGTGGATCCCAGGGCTTGTTTCCGGCAGTTCTTCACCAAAATTAAGGTAAAAAAAAACAACAAACAACCCAAAAAAGGTCTCACCTGGGCACCCCAAAATCCCTCCCTGAGGCACAGGTGGAGTGGACCCTGATTTCCAGGGGTTTAGCTTCAAAATTTTTCTGTTCACTTGAGGATTGATCAGGGGAGGGGGGTTCTTGGTGGAGTGGGGGAGAAGGGGATGGGGATTTGGGGTTGGAATTGGGGATTTGGGGATGGAATTGGGGATTTGGGGGTGGAATTGGGGATTTGGGGGTGGAATTGGGGGTTCAGGGGGTGGAATTGGGGATTTGGGGGTGGAATTGGGGATTTGGGGGGTGGAATTGGGGATTTGGGGTTGGAATTGGGGATTTGGGGTTGGAATTGGGGGTTCAGGGGGTGGAATTGGGGATTTGGGGGTGGAATTGGGGATTTGGGGGTGGAATTGGGGGTTCAGGGGGTGGAATTGGGGATTTGGGGATGGAATTGGGGATTTGGGGTTGGAATTGGGGGTTCAGGGGGTGGAATTGGGGATTTGGGGGTGGAATTGGGGGTTCAGGGGGTGGAATTGGGGATTTGGGGATGGAATTGGGGGTTCAGGGGGTGGAATTGGGGATTTGGGGATGGAATTGGGGATTTGGGGATGGAATTGGGGGTTCAGGGGGTGGAATTGGGGGTTCAGGGGGTGGAATTGGGGATTTGGGGTTGGAATTGGGAGTTCAGGGGGTGGAATTGGGGATTTGGGGTTGGAATTGGGGATTTGGGGTTGGAATTGGGGGTTCAGGGGGTGGAATTGGGGATTTGGGGGTGGAATTGGGGATTTGGGGGTGGAATTGGGGGTTCAGGGGGTGGAATTGGGGATTTGGGGATGGAATTGGGGATTTGGGGTTGGAATTGGGGGTTCAGGGGGTGGAATTGGGGATTTGGGGGTGGAATTGGGGGTTCAGGGGGTGGAATTGGGGATTTGGGGATGGAATTGGGGGTTCAGGGGGTGGAATTGGGGATTTGGGGATGGAATTGGGGATTTGGGGGTGGAATTGGGGGTTCAGGGGGTGGAATTGGGGATTTGGGGATGGAATTGGGGATTTGGGGGTGGAATTGGGGATTTGGGGTTGGAATTGGGGATTTGGGGTTGGAATTGGGGATTTGGGGTTGGAATTGGGGGTTCAGGGGGTGGAATTGGGGATTTGGGGATGGAATTGGGGGTTCAGGGGGTGGAATTGGGGATTTGGGGTTGGAATTGGGGGTTCAGGGGGTGGAATTGGGGGTTCAGGGGGTGGAATTGGGGATTTGGGGATGGAATTGGGGATTTGGGGGTGGAATTGGGGGTTCAGGGGGTGGAATTGGGGATTTGGGGTTGGAATTGGGGGTTCAGGGGGTGGAATTGGGGATTTGGGGTTGGAATTGGGGGTTCAGGGGGTGGAATTGGGGGTTCAGGGGGTGGAATTGGGGATTTGGGGTTGGAATTGGGGGTTCAGGGGGTGGAATTGGGGATTTGGGGTTGGAATTGGGGGTTCAGGGGGTGGAATTGGGGATTTGGGGATGGAATTGGGGATTTGGGGGTGGAATTGGGGATTTGGGGTTGGAATTGGGGATTTGGGGTTGGAATTGGGGGTTCAGGGGGTGGAATTGGGGATTTGGGGATGGAATTGGGGGTTCAGGGGGTGGAATTGGGGATTTGGGGATGGAATTGGGGGTTCAGGGGGTGGAATTGGGGATTTGGGGTTGGAATTGGGGGTTCAGGGGGTGGAATTGGGGATTTGGGGTTGGAATTGGGGGTTCAGGGGGTGGAATTGGGGATTTGGGGATGGAATTGGGGATTTGGGGGTGGAATTGGGGATTTGGGGTTGGAATTGGGGATTTGGGGTTGGAATTGGGGGTTCAGGGGGTGGAATTGGGGATTTGGGGATGGAATTGGGGGTTCAGGGGGTGGAATTGGGGATTTGGGGATGGAATTGGGGATTTGGGGTTGGAATTGGGGGTTCAGGGGGTGGAATTGGGGATTTGGGGTTGGAATTGGGGGTTCAGGGGGTGGATTTGAGGATTTGGTGTTGGATTTGAGGATTTAGGGTTGGATTTGAGGATTTGGGGTTGGAATTGGGGGTTTAGGGGGTGGATTTGAGGATTTAGGGTTGGATTTGAGGATTTAGAGTTGGATTTGAGGATTTGGTGTTGGATTTGAGGATTTAGGGTTGGATTTGAGGATTTGGGGTTGGAATTGGGGGTTTAGGGGGTGGATTTGAGGATTTAGGGTTGGATTTGAGGATTTAGGGTTGGATTTGAGGATTTAGGGTTGGATTTGAGGATTTGGGGTTGGATTTGAGGATTTAGAGTTGGATTTGAGGATTTAGGGTTGGATTTGAGGATTTAGGGTTGGATTTGAGGATTTAGGGTTGGATTTGAGGATTTAGAGTTGGATTTGAGGATTTAGGGTTGGATTTGAGGGTTTAGGGTTGGATTTGAGGATTTGGGGTTGGATTTCAGGAGAATTCAAACTTCACAAACAACGCTCCGAGATTACAACCCGCAGCTCAGGAGTAACAAAAACAATCTCAACAACTTAAAACCCCCAAACTTCAACCAACTCCCCCCACCCCAAATTTCCCTTCCCATACCCCCCAAAATCCCTTTCCCTTCCACCCCAAACACTTTTGAGGGTTGCGTGGTGTGTTTCGAGATTCACCTTTGCCTTAAAACTCCCCTATCCTCTCCCAAAATTTTAATTTTAATTTTTTTTTTTTTTTTTAAAAATTTCTTTTTTTAATATCCAGACAGCGAATCTGCAATACCTGGAAGGGTTCACGGAGGAGCTGGAGGCTTTCAAGGAGCGGGCGAGGGGCCGGGCCCGGGCCAGGCTGGAGAAGGCCCTGAAGGAATATGAGGAAGAGGAGAGGCAGAAACGCCTCGGGCCGGGGGGGCTCGACCCCGTGGACGTCTACGAGTCCCTGCCCCCCGTGAGTTTGGGGTGAAACCCCCCCCCCTCCCCGATTTTGGGGTTCCTTGGATTCGGCTCCGTCCCGCGAGCGTCTTTTTCTCGCTCTCGTTGGGGTTAAATCCTGGGGGTTTTGAGGTTTTTGGGGTTTTTTTTTTTTGGGGGGGGGGGGGGTTTAGGTCACTCGGTTTTGGTTCTTTTGGGGTTTTGGGGTGGGGTTTTTGTTGTTTGTTTGGTTGTTTTTTTTTTTTTTTTTTTGGTGGGAATCTGGGGGAGTTTGATCCCAGTCACGCCCAGCTTGATCCCGGTCATTCCAGTGTGATCCCAGTTACTCCCAGTGTATCCCAGTCATTCCAGTGTGATCCCAGTCATTCCAGTGTGATCCCAGTCATTCCAGTGTGATCCCAGTTACTCCCAGTGTATCCCAGTCATTCCAGTGTGATCCCAGTCATTCCAGTGTGATCCCAGTTACTCCCAGTGTATCCCAGTCACTCCAGTGTGATCCCAGTCATTCCAGTGTGATCCCAGTCATTCCAGTGTGATCCCAGTTACTCCCAGTGTATCCCAGTCACTCCAGTGTGATCTGAGTTACTCCCAGTATATCCCAGTTACTCCCAGCATGATCTCAGTCACTCCTAGCTTGATCCCAGTTACTCCCCAATATATCCCAGTCACGCCCAGTGTGATCCCAGTCATTCCAGTGTGATCCCAGTTACTCCCAGTGTATCCCAGTCACTCCCAGCTTGAGCCCAGTTACTCCCCAATATATCCCAGTCACGCCCAGTGTGATCCCAGTCATTCCAGTGTGATCCCAGTTACTCCCAGTGTATCCCAGTCACTCCCAGCTTGATCCCAGTCTCTCCCAGCTTGATCCCAGTTACTCCCCGTATATCCCAGTCATTCCAGCGTGATACCAGTCACTCCCAGTATATCCCAGTCCCTCCCAGTCCCACTAACCGAGTCCCTGGGCCGGGCAGGAGCTGCAGAAATGCTTCGATGTCAAAGATGTTCAGATGCTTCAGGACACAATCAGCAAAATGGACCAAACCGTGAGTTTTTGCACCCCAAAAACCCCCTTGGGAGGGTCCTCAATCCCTCAAGGGGGCCCCAAATCCCTCACGGGGATCCCCAAACCCCTCAAGGAAACCCAAACCCCTCAGAGCGTGTCCCCAAATCTCCTCAGGGGGTTCCTAAATCATCGGGGGAGTGGACCCAAATCCTTCAGGGGGCCCCAAATCCCTCATGGGGATCCCCAAACCCCTCAAGGAAACCCAAACCCCTCAGAGCGTGTCCCCAAATCTCCTCAGGGGGTTCCTAAATCATCGGGGGAGTGGACCCAAATCCTTCAGGGGGCCCCAAATCCCTCATGGGGATCCCCAAACCCCTCAAGGAAACCCAAACCCCTCAGAGCGTGTCCCCAAATCTCCTCAGGGGGTTCCTAAATCTTCGGGGGAGTGGACCCAAATCCTTCAGGGGGCCCCAAATCCCTCATGGGGATCCCCAAACCCCTCAAGGAAACCCAAACCCCTCAGAGCGTGTCCCCAAATCTCCTCAGGGGGTTCCTAAATCTTCAGGGGAGTGGACCCAAATCCTTCAGGGGGTTCCCAAATCCCTCACGGGGATCCCCAAACCCCTCAAGGAAACCCAAACCCCTCAGAGCGTGTCCCCAAATCTCCTCAGGGGGTTCCTAAATCATCGGGGGAGTGGACCCAAATCCTTCAGGGGGCCCCAAATCCCTCATGGGGATCCCCAAACCCCTCAAGGAAACCCAAACCCCTCAGAGCGTGTCCCCAAATCTCCTCAGGGGGTTCCTAAATCATCGGGGGAGTGGACCCAAATCCTTCAGGGGGCCCCAAATCCCTCATGGGGATCCCCAAACCCCTCAAGGAAACCCAAACCCCTCAGAGCGTGTCCCCAAATCTCCTCAGGGGGTTCCTAAATCTTCGGGGGAGTGGACCCAAATCCTTCAGGGGGCCCCAAATCCCTCATGGGGATCCCCAAACCCCTCAAGGAAACCCAAACCCCTCAGAGCGTGTCCCCAAATCTCCTCAGGGGGTTCCTAAATCTTCGGGGGAGTGGACCCAAATCCTTCAGGGGGTTCCCAGATCCCTCACGGGGATGCCCAGAACTCCTCGAGGAGTTCCCAAATCCTCCCCCTGCTGCCCCTTTTGTTTCGTTCTGTTTGGTTTTAGGAGGCCAAGTACCACATGCAGCGCTGCATCGACTCGGGGCTCTGGGTGCCCAACGCCAAAGGAGGGGAAGGGGCAGAGAAAGGAGCAGGGGAAGCCACGTACGAGGAGATCAAGAAGGAAAACGGAGCCGAGGACAAAGCAAAACCCTGAGAGGAAGCAAAGGGGAAAAAAAAAAAATATATATATATATATAAAAGAGAGGTGGAAAAGGTCAAAAAAGCCAAAAAAAGAAAAATTAAAAAAAAAAAAAAAAGAAGAAGAAGCCACGCACCCTCGTGAGAAAAGCAGCAGAAGCAAGCGGGGAGGGGTCGTGCCCCCCAGTCCCTCCCTGCTCCCCTCACGCTCTCACCCCCCCCCCCCAGCGCTTTTCACGCCGTAGAGACTTTTGGGGAAAGTTTTGGGAGGTTTGGGGCTCCCCCCTGACCCCCACCCCACCCCACGCCCGTTGGGATTTGGGGTTTTGGGGGTTTTTGGGGTGGGTGTAGGGGGTGTGTCAGAACCGCGGTGTCAGAGCGGAGAATAAAAGAGATTGGAGAGTTGGGAGTGTGGAGTTTGGGAGTCTGGGGGCGTTTTGGGGACAGTTTGGGGTGAGGGACAAGATGGAGCCACCCTGGGAGGGGCAGGGGGCTGTGACCCCCACCCTGCCAGCCCTGCCCCGGGGGGATTTGGGGGGGCTCCACTGGTGGGGGGTTTGTGGCCCACGCGGTTTGGGTCCCAGTCCAGCTGTGCTCCCCCATTTAAATCCAGCTGTGTGCCCCTTCCAGCACCCACCAGTCTGGATCCGTCCCACCCCCAGTTTGGGTCCAGTTGAGTTCCTGGATCCAGCTGTGTCCCCCTTCTGGATCCAGCTGTGTCCCCATTTCAGATCCAGCTGTGTCCCCCTTCTGGATCCAGCTGTGGGGCGGCCCCCCCCTCCCCCCCCCCCCCCCCAATTCGGATCCAGCTGTGCCCCCATTTCAGATCCAGCTGTGGCGCCATTCTGGATCCAGCTGTGGCCCCATTTCAGATCCAGCTGTGCCCCATCCATCTGTTCTCAGGCCCCGCCCCCGGTCCCCTTTGACCCCGCCCCTTTCATCCCACACACCTGGAGGCTCCGCCCTATCACCCCCTCCCACCCAAACCCCGCCTCTTCCGGCCTCTAAGCCAATCAGAGACTTTTCCCTCGCTCTGTGTCCGCCCATAGGCTGAAGCCGCGTGGGCGCGGCCTGGCGGCAGCGCCGACCAATGGCAGCGCGCGTCTCTCGGGGCCAATGGGAAGCGGCGGCTCTGCGGGACGGAGGGAGCGGGAGCGGCCGGGCCGGGCCGGGTCGGGTCGGTACCACCGGGGGGGGAACGGAGGGGGGGGGTGGGCAGCCGGTACCAACACAGGGAGCGGTGTTAACCGGGGGGCTGGGACCGACCGGGAGCCGGGAGAGGCGAGACAGGGCTCGGTTTTTACCGGGAGGGGCGGTACCGAGCGAGGGGTGGGCCCGGAACTAACCCCGTGAGGGGACGGGGGCCGGTACCAACCGTGAGGGGGGGAGAGAGGGGGCAAGGGCCGATACCAACTGTGGGTGGGTGTGGGGGGGGGAAAGCCTCCGAGAGTCTGAAACGGGTTAAAAAAACCACTACAAAATGGGTCCAAAATTTCAATTTGAAGTGGGTCAGAATTTCGCCTGAAATGGGGCAAAGTTTCGTCTTGGAGTGGGTCAAAAATCCGACTGAAAAATGGGTCAAATCCGCCTCTAAACGGGTCAAAAATTCACCCCGAAATGGGTCAAAAATTCACCCCGAAATGGGTCAAAAATCCAGCTGAAAATGGGTCAAAAATTCACCCCGAAATGGGTCAAAAATCCAGCTGAAAATGGGTCAAAAATTCACCCCGAAATGGGTCAAAAATCCAGCTGAAAATGGGTCAAAAATTCACCCCGAAATGGGTCAAAAATCCAGCTGAAAATGGGTCAAAAATCCAACTGAAAATGGGTCAAATATTCAAAAATTCACCCCGAAATGGGTCAAAAATCCAGCTGAAAATGGGTCAAAAATTCACCCCGAAATGGGTCAAAAATCCAACTGAAAATGGGTCAAAAATCCAACTGAAAATGGGTCAAATATTCAAAAATTCACCCCAAAATGGGTCAAAAATCCAGCTGAAAATGGGTCAAAAATTCAAAAATTCACCCCGAAATGGGTCAAAAATCCAACTGAAAATGGGTCAAAAATTCAAAAATTCAGCCCGAAATGGTTTCAAAATTCCACCCTGAAATTTCATCCTGAAAAATCCCTCCTTGAACTCCACCAAATCCATGGGAATGAGTCAAACCCCTCAGAAAATCACTTTTAAAAAACTCTGGAATTTTCTCCTTTTTGGTTCATTTATCCCTCCCCAAAATCCCCCGATCCTTGTAAGAGCGCCGAGTTTTACTGGGATAAATTGGTTTTAATGGGATTTTATAGGTGAAAGGGTTTTTTTTTAAAAAAAAAAATTAAAAAAAATTTAAAAAATTTAAAAAAAATTAAAAAAATTTAAAAAAAAATTAAGTAAAATTAAAAAATTAATTATTAAAAAAATTAGTTAAAAATTAAAATTTAATTTCAAAAGTTAATTAAAAATTAAAATTTAATTTAAAAATTTAAAATGTAATTCAAAATTTAAAATGTAATTAAAAAAATTAAATTGTAATTAAAAATTAAACTTTAATTTAAAAAATAAAATTTAATTAAAAATTTAAAATTTAATTTAAAAATTTAAATTTTAATTAAAAATTAAAAATTTAATTAAAAATTAAAATTTAATAAAAATTTAAAATTTAATTAAAAATTTTAAAAATTAAAATTTAATTAAAATTTAAAATTTAATTAAAAATTTTAAAATTTAATTTAAAATTTAAAATTTAATTTAAAAAATTAAAATTTAATTAAAAATTAAAATTTAATTTAAAAAGTTAATTAAAATTTAAAATTTAATTAAAAATTTTAAAATTTAATTTAAAATTTAAAATTTAATTTAAAAAATTAAATTTTAATTAAAAATTAAAATTTAATTAAAAAATTAAAATTTAATTAAAAATCAAAATTTAAAATTTTAAAATTTAATTTAAAATTTAAAATTTAATTTAAAAAATTAAAATTTAATTTAAAATTAAAATTTAATAAAAATTTTAAAATTTAATTTAAAATTTAAAATTTAATTTAAAAAAATAAAATTTAATTAAAAATTAAAATTTAATTTTAAAAGTTAATTAAAAATTAAAATTTAATTAAAAATTTAAAATTTAATTTAAAATTTAATTTTTTAATTAAAAATTAAAAGAAATTTAAAAAATAAAAATTAATTATTAAAAATAATTTAAAAATTAAATTAAAAAAAAAATAAATCAGTAATTCTCAATTCATCCTCAACGAGCTTCTCTTTATCCCGAGCTTTTCCAAACTTGGGGGGGATGTTATTTATTTTTTTTTTTTTTATTTAATTAATATACTGATGATTTTATTTAATTT
>NC_085077.1:1074271-1087152 GCF_963662255.1 Cinclus cinclus
AATTCACAGGGAAAAACAGGAATTCACAGGGAGAAAACAGGAATTCACAGGGGGAAAAACAGGAATTCACAGGGAAAAACAGGAATTCACAGGGAGAAAACAGGAATTCACAGGGGGAAAAAACAGGAATTGACAGGGGGAAAAACAGGAATTCACAGGGAAAAACAGGAATTCACAGGGGAAAAACAGGAATTCACAGGGGAAAAAACAGGAATTCACAGGGGGAAAAAACAGGAATTGACAGGGGAAAAACAGGAATTCACAGGGGGAAAAAACAGGAATTCACAGGGGGAAAAAACAGGAATTCACAAGGGAAAAACAGGAATTGACAGGGAGAAAAACAGGAGGAGTGGGGACAGGGAGCAGGAAAGGTACCAGGTGTATTCCCAAGGATCCCTGAGCGCCGAGGAGATCTGCATGGACCTGGCCCAGAGGATTGGTGAGGGGTTCAGGGCTCGGCACCGAGCCTGGACATGCTTTTAGTTTTTATTTTTATTGATTTTTTATTTTTATTTTTGTTTTTTTTTTAATAATTTTATTTTTTTTTTTTAAATTTTTTTTTGGTGGGTGTCGTCGCGTTTCCGCGCTCGTCGGGGGTTCTGAAAGGGCGATGGGGTTTTTTTTTTTTTTTGTTGGGGTTTGGAGGGGGAAGAAGGAGGAATTTGTAGGGAAAAAGGGGATGGGGGGAAACAGCTGGAATTAGCAGGGGGGAAAAAAAAACAACAAAAAAAAACACACAAAAAAAACAAAAAAAAAACCACAAAAAAAATAAAATAAAAAAAAAAACAAACAGGAGAACCCGGGAAAACAGCAGGAATTCACAGGGGAAAAACAGGAATTCACAGGGGAGAAACAGGAATTCACAGGGGGAAAACAGGAATTCACAGGGGAAAAAACAGGAATTCACAGGGGGAAAAACAGGAATTGACAGGGGGAAAAAACAGGAATTCACAGGGAAAAAACAGGAATTCACAGGGGGAAAACAGGAATTCACAGGGGGAAAAACAGGAATTCACAGGGGGAAAAACAGGAATTCACAGGGGGAGAAACAGGAATTCACAGGGGAAAAACAGGAATTGACAGGGGGAAAAAACAGGAATTCACAGGGGGAAAACAGGAATTCACAGGGGGGAAAAACAGGAATTCACAGGGGAGGAAAAACAGGAATTCACAGGGGGAAAAACAGGAATTCACAGGGGGAAAAAACAGGAATTGACAGGGGGAAAAAACAGGAATTCACAGGGAAAAAACAGGAATTCACAGGGGGAAAACAGGAATTCACAGGGGGAAAAACAGGAATTCACAGGGGGAAAAACAGGAATTCACAGGGGGAAAACAGGAATTCACAGGGGGGAAAAACAGGAATTCACAGGGGGAAAACAGGAATTCACAGGGGGAAAAACAGGAATTCACAGGGGAAAAACAGGAATTCACAGGGGAAAAACAGGAATTCACAGGGGGAAAAAACAGGAATTCACAGGGGGAAAACAGGAATTCACAGGGGGGAAAAACAGGAATTCACAGGGGGAAAAAACAGGAATTCACAGGGGGAAAAACAGGAATTCACAGGGGGAAAAACAGGAATTCACAGGGAAAAAACAGGAATTGACAGGGGGAAAACAGGAATTGACAGGGGGAAAAACAGGAATTCACAGGGGAAAAAACAGGAATTCACAGGGGAAAAACAGGAATTGACAGGGGGAAAACAGGAATTCACAGGGAAAAAACAGGAATTCACAGGGGAAAAACAGGAATTCACAGGGGAAAAAACAGGAATTCACAGGGAAAAACAGGAATTCACAGGGGAGAAAAAACAGGAATTCACAGGGGAAAAACAGGAATTGACGGGGAAAAACAGGAATTCACAGGGGGAAAACAGGAATTCACAGGGGGAAAAAACAGGAATTCACAGGGGGAAAAAACAGGAATTCACAGGGGAGGAAAAACAGGAATTCACAGGGGAGGAAAAACAGGAATTCACAGGGGAGGAAAAACAGGAATTGACAGGGGGAGAAACAGGAATTCACAGGGGGAAAAACAGGAATTGACAGGGGAAAAACAGGAATTCACAGGGGGAAAAACAGGAATTCACAGGGAAAAACAGGAATTCACAGGGGGAAAAACAGGAATTCACAGGGGAAAAAACAGGAATTGACAGGGGAAAAACAGGAATTCACAGGGGGAAAAACAGGAATTCACAAGGGAAAAAAACAGGAATTCACAGGGGAAAAAACAGGAATTCACAGGGGGAAAAAACAGGAATTGACAGGGGAAAAACAGGAATTCACAGGGGGGGAAAAAAAAAAGAAACCCAAAACAGAATTTCCCAGGGAAAAAAAAAATCCAGGAATTTCCGGGGAAAAAAAAATCCAGGAATTTCCAGGGAAAAAAAAAAAATCCAGGAATTCCCGGGGAAAAAAAAAATCCAGGAATTTCCAGGGAAAAAAAAAAAATCCAGGAATTCCCGGGGGAAAAAAAAAAAATCCAGGAATTTCCAGGGAAAAAAAAAATTCAGGAATTTCCAGGGAAAAAAAAAATCCAGGAATTTCCAGGAAAAAGAAAATCCAGGAATTCCCAGGGAAAAAAAAAAAATCCAGGAATTCCCGGGTAAAAAAAAAAATCCAGGAATTTCCAGGGAAAAAAAAAAATCCAGGAATTTCCAGGGAAAAAAAAAAAATCCAGGAATTCCCAGGGAAAAAAAAAATTCAGGAATTTCCAGGGAAAAAAAAATCCAGGAATTCCCAGGGAAAAAAAAAATCCAGGAATTTCCAGGGAAAAAAAAAAAATCCAGGAATTTCCGGGAAAAAAAGATCCAGGAATTCCCAGGGAAAAAAATAATTCAGGAATTTCCAGGGAAAAAAAAATCCAGGAATTCCCAGTGAAAAAAAAAATCCAGGAATTCCTGGGGAAAAAAAAAAATCCAGGAATTTCCAGGGAAAAAAAAAAAATCCAGGAATTCCCAGGGAAAAAAAAAAATCCAGGAATTTCCAGGGAAAAAAAAAAAATCCAGGAATTTCCAGGGAACACAGCTGAAATTCCCGGGGAAAAAAAAAAAAAAAACAAAAAACCAAAAAAACCCCAAAAAACCCCAAAAACCCAGAAATTCCCAGGGAAAACAGCAGATCCCACCTGGATTCCTTCCCAAGGCTGAGAAAATTCCCAGATTTTCTTCCCGGGGAATGCAGGGGGCTGAGTCGGGGTTTCTTTGGAATAAAAAGCAGCTGGAGTTTGATCCCTTGGGGAATGAAACCAAACCCGGGGAAGGAGGAACTGGAAAAGTTTTTATTGTTGAGGGTGGGGAGAGGGATGGGGGGAAAATCCACGGCTGCTCCAAGCTGGGATTTTTTATTATTATTATTATTTTTTTTTTTTTAAATTATTTTTTTTTTTTTTTTGGATGGAATTCTTTTGGAATTCCCGGGGCAGGAATCACCCCCCTGTGCTGCAGCCTCTTCGCTCTGTACGAGCCCCAGAGCCGGCTCTGGCTGCCCCCAAACCACAAATTCCACATCGGGAAGGAGACCAACGTCAGCCTGCTCTTCAGGATGAGGTGAGGCCTCTGCCATTCCCAAAATTCCCATGGAAAAGCTCTTCAGGGTGAGGTGAGGCCTCTGCCATTCCCAAAATTCCATGGAAAAGCTCTTCAGGATGAGGTGAGGCCTCTGCCATTCCCAAAATTCCCATGGAAAAGCTCTTCAGGATGAGGTGAGGCCTCTGCCATTCCCAAAATTCCCATGGAAAAGCTCTTCAGGATGAGGTGAGGCCTCTGCCATTCCCAAAATTCCATGGAAAAGCTCTTCAGGATGAGGTGAGGCCTCTGCCATTCCCAAAATTCCCATGGAAAAGCTCTTCAGGATGAGGTGAGGCCTCTGCCATTCCCAAAATTCCCATGGAAAAGCTCTTCAGGATGAGGTGAGGCCTCTGCCATTCCCAAAATTCCATGGAAAAGCTCTTCAGGATGAGGTGAGGCCTCTGCCATTCCCAAAATTCCATGGAAAAGCTCTTCAGGATGAGGTGAGGCCTCTGCCATTCCCAAAATTCCCATGGAAAAGCTCTTCAGGGTGAGGTGAGGCCTCTGCCATTCCCAAAATTCCCATGGAAAAGCTCTTCAGGATGAGGTGAGGCCTCTGCCATTCCCAAAATTCCCATGGAAAAGCTCTTCAGGATGAGGTGAGGCCTCTGCCATTCCCAAAATCCCATGGAAAAGCTCTTCAGGGTGAGGTGAGGCCTCTGCCATTCCCAAAATTCCATGGAAAAGCTCTTCAGGATGAGGTGAGGCCTCTGCCATTCCCAAAATTCCATGGAAAAGCTCTTCAGGATGAGGTGAGGCCTCTGCCATTCCCAAAATTCCCATGGAAAAGCTCTTCAGGATGAGGTGAGGCCTCTGCCATTCCCAAAATTCCATGGAAAAGCTCTTCAGGATGAGGTGAGGCCTCTGCCATTCCCAAAATTCCCATGGAAAAGCTCTTCAGGGTGAGGTGAGGCCTCTGCCATTCCCAAAATTCCCATGGAAAAGCTCTTCAGGATGAGGTGAGGCCTCTGCCATTCCCAAAATTCCCATGGAAAAGCTCTTCAGGATGAGGTGAGGCCTCTGCCATTCCCAAAATCCCATGGAAAAGCTCTTCAGGATGAGGTGAGGCCTCTGCCATTCCCAAAATCCCATGGAAAAGCTCTTCAGGATGAGGTGAGGCCTCTGCCATTCCCAAAATTCCCATGGAAAAGCTCTTCAGGGTGAGGTGAGGCCTCTGCCATTCCCAAAATTCCATGGAAAAGCTCTTCAGGATGAGGTGAGGCCTCTGCCATTCCCAAAATTCCATGGAAAAGCTCTTCAGGATGAGGTGAGGCCTCTGCCATTCCCAAAATTCCCATGGAAAAGCTCTTCAGGATGAGGTGAGGCCTCTGCCATTCCCAAAATTCCCATGGAAAAGCTCTTCAGGGTGAGGTGAGGCCTCTGCCATTCCCAAAATTCCATGGAAAAGCTCTTCAGGGTGAGGTGAGGCCTCTGCCATTCCCAAAATTCCATGGAAAAGCTCTTCAGGATGAGGTGAGGCCTCTGCCATTCCCAAAATTCCATGGAAAAGCTCTTCAGGATGAGGTGAGGCCTCTGCCATTCCCAAAATTCCCATGGAAAAGCTCTTCAGGATGAGGTGAGGCCTCTGCCATTCCCAAAATTCCCATGGAAAAGCTCTTCAGGATGAGGTGAGGCCTCTGCCATTCCCAAAATTCCCATGGAAAAGCTCTTCAGGATGAGGTGAGGCCTCTGCCATTCCCAAAATTCCATGGAAAAGCTCTTCAGGATGAGGTGAGGCCTCTGCCATTCCCAAAATTCCCATGGAAAAGCTCTTCAGGATGAGGTGAGGCCTCTGCCATTCCCAAAATTCCATGGAAAAGCTCTTCAGGGTGAGGTGAGGCCTCTGCCATTCCCAAAATTCCCATGGAAAAGCTCTTCAGGATGAGGTGAGGCCTCTGCCATTCCCAAAATTCCCATGGAAAAGCTCTTCAGGGTGAGGTGAGGCCTCTGCCATTCCCAAAATTCCATGGAAAAGCTCTTCAGGATGAGGTGAGGCCTCTGCCATTCCCAAAATTCCATGGAAAAGCTCTTCAGGATGAGGTGAGGCCTCTGCCATTCCCAAAATTCCCATGGAAAAGCTCTTCAGGATGAGGTGAGGCCTCTGCCATTCCCAAAATTCCATGGAAAAGCTCTTCAGGGTGAGGTGAGGCCTCTGCCATTCCCAAAATTCCCATGGAAAAGCTCTTCAGGATGAGGTGAGGCCTCTGCCATTCCCAAAATTCCCATGGAAAAGCTCTTCAGGATGAGGTGAGGCCTCTGCCATTCCCAAAATTCCATGGAAAAGCTCTTCAGGATGAGGTGAGGCCTCTGCCATTCCCAAAATTCCATGGAAAAGCTCTTCAGGATGAGGTGAGGCCTCTGCCATTCCCAAAATTCCATGGAAAAGCTCTTCAGGATCAGGGGAGGCCTCTGCCAGTCCCAAAAAAATCCCTAAAAAATCCCAAAAAAACCCCAAAAAATCCCCGAAAAATCCCAAAAAATCCCCAAAAATCCCCCAAAAAATTGCAAAAGAAAATCCCCCAAAAAATAAAAAAAAAAATCTCCAAAAAATCCCAAAAAACCCCCAAAAAACCCCCAAAAAACCCAAAAAATCCCCCAAAAAATCCCAAAAATCCCCAAAAAACCCCCCAAAAAATTGTGAAAAAAATCCCCAAAAAATAAAAAAAAAATCTGCAAAAAACCCCAAAAAAATCTCCAAAAAATCCCCAAAATCCCCCAAAAAATCCAAAAACCCCCAAAAATCCCCAAAAAATCCCAAAAATCCCAAAAAACCTCCAAAAATCCCAAAAAATCCCCCAAAAAATCCAAAAAAACCCCAAAAAACCCCCAAAAAATTCCCAAAAAACCCCCCAAAAATCCCCAAAATCCCCCAAAAAATCCAAAAACCCCCAAAAATCCCCAAAAAATCCCAAAAATCCCAAAAAACATCCAAAAATCCCAAAAAATCCCCCAAAAAATGCCAAAAACCCCAAAAAACCCCAAAAACCCCCCCAAAAACCCCAAAAAACCCAAAAAATCCCCCCCAAAAATCCCAAAAATCCCCAAAAAACCCACAAAAAATTGTGAAAAATATCCCCAAAAAATCCAAAAAAATCTCCAAAAAATCCCCCAAAAAATCCAAAAAAATCCCCAAAAAATCCCCAAAAAATCACAAAAAACCCCAAAAATCCCTAAAAAACCCCAAAAAATCCCAAAAAATCGCTAAAAAAATCCCCAAAAAATCCCAAATACCCCCCAAAAAACCCCAAAAATCCCAGAAATCCCCCCAAAAAAACCCCAAAAAACCCCAAAAAATCGCAAAAATCTCCCAAAAATCCCAAAAAAAACCCAAAAAAACCCCAAAAAAACCCCAAAAAAAACCCAAAAAACCCCCAAAAAACCCCAAAAACCCCAAAAAAATCCCCCCAAAAATCAAAAAAAAACCCCAAAAACCCCCAAAAAATCCCAAAAAAACCCCTCAAAAAATAAAAAAAAAAAAATCCCAAAAAATCCAAAAAAACCTCAAAAATTCCCAAAAAAATCCCAAAAAACCTCCCCGGGTTGAATCCCAACTCTTGTTTCCTCCTGCAGGTTTTATTTCAGGAACTGGCACGGCTTGAACCAACAGGAGCCCGCGGTTTTCCGGAATTTTCCACGGCCCGGGGATTATCCCGAGGAAAAAAATCCTGGGGAAAAATCTCCTGGGGGAGCTGTGCTGGATCGAGCCTCCTTCGAGTACCTGTTTGAGCAGGTAAAGACAAAAAAAAAAAAATAAAATAAATAAAAACAGAAAAAAAAAACGAAAAAATAACCAAAAAAAAAAAAATGGGATTATTCTGATTCAGAATGAATTGGTTTTGTCACCCCCCCCCAAAAAAAAAAATAATAATTGTGTAATTCTGTAGGATCGGTTTGGTTTTTAATGGTTTTATTTGCAGAGTTAAATTAAACCAAAAAAACCAAAAAGAAACAAAAAAAAAAAAAAAAAAAAAAAAAACAAAAAAAAACCCAAAAAAAAACCCCCAAAAATCCCCAAAAAATCCCCCAAAAAACCGCCAAAAAACCCAAAAAAAAACCCCAAAAAACCCAAAAAAACACCAAAAGAACCCCAAAAAAACCCCAAAAAAACCTCAAAAAACAAAAAAAAAAACCCAAAAAAACCCCAAAAAAACACCAAAAAACCCCCCAAAAAACACCAAAAAAACCCCAAAAAACCAAAAAAAACCCCCAAAAAAACCCAAAAAAACACCAAAAAACCCCCCAAAATACCCCAAAAAAACCCCAAAAAACCAAAAAAAACGCCAAAAAAACCCCCCAAAAAACCCCAAAAAACCAAAAAAAAATCCCAAAAAACCCCAAAAAACCCCCCAAAAAAACCCCAAAAAAACCCAAAAAAACCCCCAAAAAACAAACAAAAAAAAAACCCAAAAAAACCCAAAAAACCCCAAAAAAACCCCAAAAAACCCCAAAAAACCCCCAAAAAACCCCCAAAAAAACCAAAAAAAACCCCAAAAAACCCCATGAAATCCCCAAAAAATCCCTAAAAAATCCCTAAAAAACCCCAAAAAAACCCCCCAAAAAAATCCCCCAAAAATCCCAAAAAACTCCAAAAAAACCCCAAAAAACCCCAAAAAAACCCAAAAAACCCCAAAAAAACCCCAAAAAAACCCCAAAAAGAAAAAGAAAATAATTCCAGAAATCAGCTCAATATTGGGAAAAATGAGATTATTCTTAATTTATTCCCCCTCCCCAAAAAAAAATTCCATAATTCTGTAATTCCACGGGATCATTTTAATTTTTTAATTTAATTAAAAAAATCCCAAAAAATAGGAACGTCCTTCCATAAATCAGAATAATTTTTGGGAAAAAAAAATGAAATTATTCCTGTTAATTTATATCAGAATTACTCATTTTATCCCTCCCCTCCCCGTGATCATTTTCCCAATTTTCCCAATTTTCCCAATTTTCCCAATTTTCCCAATTTTCCCAATTTTCCCAATTCACATTTTCCCAATTTTCCCAATTTTCCCAATTTTCCCAATTCTCATTTTCCCAATTTTCCCAATTCACATTTTCCCAATTCACATTTTCCCAATTTTCATTTTCCAAATTTTCATTTTCCCAATTTTCCCAATTTTCCCAATTCACATTTTCCCAATTTTCCCAATTTTCCCAATTTTCCCAATTTTCCCAATTCACATTTTCCCAATTTTCCCAATTTTCCCAATTCTCATTTTCCCAATTTTCCCAATTTTCCCAATTTTCCCAATTCACATTTTCCCAATTTTCATTTTCCAAATTTTCATTTTCCCAATTTTCCCAATTTTCCCAATTCTCATTTTCCCAATTTTCCCAATTCACATTTTCCCAATTTTCCCAATTTTCCCAATTTTCCCAATTCTCATTTTCCCAATTTTCCCAATTCACATTTTCCCAATTTTCATTTTCCAAATTTTCATTTTCCCAATTTTCCCAATTTTCCCAATTCACATTTTCCCAATTTTCCCAATTTTCCCAATTTTCCCAATTTTCCCAATTTTCCCAATTCACATTTTCCCAATTTTCCCAATTTTCCCAATTCTCATTTTCCCAATTTTCCCAATTTTCCCAATTTTCCCAATTCACATTTTCCCAATTTTCATTTTCCAAATTTCATTTTCCCAATTTTCCCAATTTTCCCAATTCACATTTTCCCAATTTTCCCAATTTTCCCAATTTTCCCAATTTTCCCAATTCACATTTTCCCAATTTTCCCAATTTTCCCAATTTTCCCAATTTTCCCAATTCACATTTTCCCAATTCACATTTTCCCAATTTTCCCAATTTTCCCAATTCTCATTTTCCCAATTTTCCCAATTTTCCCAATTTTCCCAATTCACATTTTCCCAATTTTCATTTTCCAAATTTTCATTTTCCCAATTTTCCCAATTTTCCCAATTCACATTTTCCCAATTTTCCCAATTTTCCCAATTTTCCCAATTTTCCCAATTCACATTTTCCCAATTTTCCCAATTTTCCCAATTTTCCCAATTTTCCCAATTCACATTTTCCCCATTCACATTTTCCCAATTTTCCCAATTTTCCCAATTTTCATTTTCCCAATTTTCCCAATTTTCCCAATTCACATTTTCCCAATTCACATTTTCCCAATTTTCCCAATTCACATTTTCCCAATTTTCATTTTCCCAATTTTCCCAATTTTCCCAATTTTCCCAATTCTCATTTTCCCAATTTTCCCAATTCACATTTTCCCAATTCACATTTTCCCAATTTTCCCAATTTTCCCAATTCACATTTTCCCAATTTTCATTTTCCCAATTTTCCCAATTCACATTTTCCCAATTTTCCCAATTTTCATTTTCCCAATTTTCCCAATTCACATTTTCCCAATTTTCCCAATTCACATTTTCCCCATTCACATTTTCCCAATTTTCCCAATTTTCCCAATTTTCCCAATTCACATTTTCCCAATTTTCCCAATTTTCATTTTCCCAATTTTCCCAATTTTCCCAATTCACATTTTCCCAATTTTCCCAATTCACATTTTCCCAATTTTCCCAATTTTCCCAATTTTCCCAATTCACATTTTCCCAATTCACATTTTCCCAATTTTCCCAATTTTCCCAATTCACATTTTCCCAATTTTCCCAATTTTCCCAATTTTCCCAATTCACATTTTCCCAATTTTCCCAATTCACATTTTCCCAATTTTCCCAATTTTCCCACTTCACATTTTCCCCATTCTCATTTTCCCAATTTTCCCAATTTTCCCACTTCACATTTTCCCAATTTTCCCAATTTTCCCAATTCACATTTTCCCAATTCACATTTTCCCAATTTTCCCAATTCTCATTTTCCCAATTTTCATTTTCCCAATTTTCCCAATTCACATTTTCCCAATTTTCATTTTCCCAATTTTCCCAATTCACATTTTCCCAATTTTCATTTTCCCAATTTTCCCAATTTTCCCAATTTTCCCAATTCACATTTTCCCAATTCACATTTTCCCAATTTTCCCAATTCACATTTTCCCAATTTTCATTTTCCCAATTTTCCCAATTTTCCCAATTTTCCCAATTCACATTTTCCCAATTTTCCCAATTTTCCCAATTTTCCCAATTCACATTTTCCCAATTTTCCCAATTCTCATTTTCCCAATTCACATTTTCCCACTTCACATTTTCCCAATTTTCCCAATTTTCCCACTTTTCCCAATTTTTATTTAAATAAAAACCCCGGGGACGTTTCAATGCGGGCGAAACCTCTCGGCTTTCATTGCGGGGCTGGGTTTTTTTTGTTTTTTTTTTAATATATATATAATTTTTTTTTTAAATTTAATATCATCAACAATTCATTTGTTTTACATAATTAATGTTTTTTTTTTGTTGTTTTTTTTTTTTTCCCCCTCCCCCCCCCGCTGTCCCAGGGCAAGTTCGAGTTCACGAGGGGCTCGGAGCTGCGGGAGCCGCGCTCGGAGCCGGAGCCTCGGAGCTGCCAGGCCGAGAGCCTGGGCATGGCCGTGCTGCACCTGGCTCACCTGGCCCTGAGCAGGGGCGTGTCCCTGCAGCAGGCGGCCTCTGCCTGCAGGTCCCCCCTCCTCCTCCTCCTCCTCCTCCTCCTCATTTCCCCCTTTTTTCCCACCTTTTTCCCCCTTTTTTCACTTTTTTTTTGCTTTTTTTCCGCTTTTTTTCGCCTCTTTTTCCCCCCTTTTTTTCCCTCTTTATCCCCTGTTACCTTTCCCCTTTATTCCCTTTTTCCCCCTTTATTCCCTTTCCCCTTTCCCCTTTATCCCCCTTTATTCCCCTTTTCCCCCTTTATCCCCCGTTTTTCCCCCTTTATTCCCTGGGCATGGCCCGTGCTGCACCTGGCTCACCTGGCCCTGAGCAGGGGCGTGTCCCTGCAGCAGGCGGCCTCTGCCTGCAGGTCCCTCCTCCTCCTCCTCCTCCTCCTCCTCCTCATTTCCCCCTTTTTTCCCACCTTTTTCCCCCTTTTTTTCACTTTTTTTCCACTTTTTTCTGCTTTTTTTCACCACTTTTTTTCCCCTTTTTTCCCCTCTTTATCCCCTGTTCCCTTTCCCCTTTATCCCCTTTATCCCCTGTTCCCTTTCCCCCTTTATTCCCCTTCCCCTTTATTCCCTTTATTCCCTTTATTCCCTTTTTCCCCCTTTATTCCCTTTCCCTTTCCCCCTTTCCCCCTTTATTCCCCTTTTCCCCCTTTATCCCCCGTTTTTCCCTCTCCCCCTGGCCATGGCCGTGCTGCACCTGGCTCACCTGGCCCTGAGCAGGGGCGTGTCCCTGCAGCAGGCGGCCTCTGCCTGCAGGTCCCTCCTCCTCCTCCTCCTCCTCCTCCTCCTCATTTCCCCCTTTTTTTCCACCTTTTTCCCCCTTTTTTTCACTTTTTTTCCACTTTTTTCTGCTTTTTTTCACCACTTTTTTTCCCCTTTTTTTCCCTCTTTATCCCCTGTTCCCTTTCCCCTTTATCCCCTTTATTCCCTGTCCCCTTTCCCCTTTATTCCCTTTCCCCTTTCTCCCCCTTTCTCCCCCTTTATCCCCTGTTCCCTTTCTCCCTTTATTCCATTTTCCCTTTATTCCCTTTTTCCCCCTTTATTCCCTGTTTCCCCCTTTTCCCCCTTTCCCCCTTTATTCCCTTCCCCCCTTTCCCCTTTATTCCCTTTATCCCCTTTATCCCCTGTTCCCTTTCCCCCCTTTATTCCCTTTCCCCTTTATTCCCTGTTTCCCCCTTTATTCCCTTTCCCCTTTATTCCATTTTCCCTTTATTCCCTTTTTCCCCCTTTATTCCCTTTCCCCCTTTCCCCCTTTCCCCCTTTATTCCCCTTTTCCCCCTTTATCCCCCGTTTCTCCCTCTCCCCCTGGCCATGGCCGTGCTGCACCTGGCTCACCTGGCCCTGAGCAGGGGCGTGTCCCTGCAGCAGGCGGCCTCTGCCTGCAGGTCCCCCCTCCTCCTCCTCCTCCTCCTCCTCCTCCTCATTTCCCCCTTTTTTCCCACCTTTTTCCCCCTTTTTTCACTTTTTTTTTGCTTTTTTTTCCGCTTTTTTTCGCCTCTTTTTTCCCCCTTTTTTTCCCTCTTTATCCCCTGTTCCCTTTCCCCCTTCATTCCCTTTATTCCCTTTATCCCCTTTATTCCCTGTTCCCTTTCCCCTTTATTCCTTTCCCCCTTTCCCCCCCTTTCCCCCTTTTCCCCCTTTATTCCCTTTCCCCTTTATCCCCTGTTCCCTTTCCCCCTTCATTCCCTTCATTCCCTTCATTCCCTTTATTCCCTTTTTCCCCCTTTATTCCCTTTCCCCCTTTTCCCCCTTTCCCCCTTTATCCCC
>NC_085077.1:1087352-1129995 GCF_963662255.1 Cinclus cinclus
TTTTTTTGGGGTTTTTTCGGGTATTTTTGGGGATTTTTCAGGTATTTTTGGGGATTTTTTGGGGTTTTTTTCGGTATTTTTAGGGTTTTTTTGGGGTTTTTTTGGGTTTTTTTTCGGGTTTTTTTGGGGTTTTTTTGGGGTTTTTTTGGGGTTTTTTTGGGGTTTTTTTTGGGGTTTTTTCGGGTATTTTTGGGGATTTTTTGGGGTTTTTTCGGGTATTTTTGGGGATTTTCTGGGGTTTTTTCGGGTATTTTTGGGGTTTTTTTGGGGGTTTTTTGGGGGTTTTTTGGGGTTTTTTTGGGTTTTTGGGGTTTTTTAGGGTTTTTTTAGGGGTTTTTGGGGTTTTTTGGGATTTTTTTGGGGTTTTTTGGGGGTTTTTTTGGGGGTTTTTTGGGGGTTTTTGGGGTTTTTTTGGATTTTTTTTGGGGTTTTTTTGGGGGGTTTTTGGGGTTTTTTGGGTTTTTTAGGGTTTTTTTAGGGGGTTTTTGGGGTTTTTTTGGGGGTTTTTTTGGGGGTTTTTTGGGGTTTTTTTTGGGTTTTTGGGGTTTTTTAGGGTTTTTTTAGGGGGTTTTTGGGGTTTTTTTGGGGACTTTTTTGGGGATTTTTTGGGGTTTTTTCGGTATTTTTGGGGATTTTTTGGGGTTTTTTTCGGGTTTTTTGGGGGATTTTTTGGGGTTTTTTGGGGTTTTTTTGGGGTTTTTTAGGGATTTTTTGGGGATTTTTTGGGGTTTTTTTAGGGTTTTTTTAGGGGGTTTTGGGGATTTTTTGGGGTTTTTTGGGGATTTTTTGGGGATTTTTTGGGGGGTTTTTGAGGGTTTTTTTTGGGATTTTTTTGGGGTTTTTTGGGTTTTTTTTGGGGGGTTTTTGGGGGGTTTTTTGGAGGGTTTTTTTGGGGGGGTTTTTGGGTTTTTTTGGGTTTTTTGGGGGTTTTTTTGGGGGTTTTTTTTGGCGTTTTTTTGGGGTTTTTTTGGAGTTTTTTTGGGATTTTTTGGGTTTTTTTTGGAGTTTTTTTGGGGGGTTTTTTGGGGATTTTTTGGAGTTTTTTTGGGGTTTTTTGGTTTTTTGGGGGATTTTTTTGGAGTTTTCAAGGATTTCGTCAGTTCTGTTGTTCCGGGATTTTTCTTTTTTTTTTTTTTTTTTTTTTTTTTTTTTTTTTTTTTTTTTTTTTTTTTTTTTTGGTGATTTTTTTTGAGTTTTTCAAGGGTTTCCTGAGTTGTGTTATTCCAGGATTTTTTTTTTTTTTTTTTTGTGATTTTCTTTGGAATTTTCCAAGTGTTCATTTTCAGTATTTCCCCTCCTGCTCCTGTCCCCTCTCATTTTTCAGGTTTATTTTCAGTATTTCCCCTCCTGCTGCTGTCCCCTGTCATTTTTCAGGTTTATTTTCATTATTTCCCCTCCTGCTGCTGTCCCCTCTCATTTTTCAGGTTTATTTTCAGTATTTCCCCTCCTGCTGCTCTCCCCTGTCATTTTTCAGGTTTATTTTCAGTATTTCCCCTCCTGCTGCTCTCCCCTGTCATTTTTCAGGTTTATTTTCAGTATTTCCCCTCCTGCTGCTGTCCCCTCTCATTTTTCAGGTTTATTTTCAGTATTTCCCTCCTGCTGCTGTCCCCTCTCATTTTTCAGGTTTATTTTCATTATTTCCCCTCCTGCTGCTGTCCCTGTCATTTTTCAGGCTCATTTTCAGTATTCCCTGTCCCCCCAGGCTGTCCTGCTGCCCTCCCCTGGCAGTGCCCTGGCTCTGGTGTCCCTCCTGGATGGATATTTCCGACTCACGGCCGACTCCAGCCATTACCTGTGCCACGACGTGGCCCCTCCTCGGCTGCTGCTGAGCATCCAGCACGGCATCCACGGCCCCATGCAGTGAGTGAGGCTGCCCGGGGTCCCTGGGGTCACTCTGGGGGTCACTCTGTGTCCTTGGGGTCATCCTGGGGGTCACTCTGTGTCCTTCGGGTCACCCCGGGGTCATCCCGGGGTCACTCTGTGTCCCTGGGGTCATCCTGGGGTCACCCTGAGGGTCACTCTGTGTGTCCTTGGGGTCACCCTGGGGTCACCCCGGGGTCACTCTGTGTCCTTGGGGTCATCCTGGGGTCACCCCGGGGTCACTCTGTGTCCTTGGGGTCATCCTGGGATCACCCCGGGGTCACTCTGTGTCCTTGGGGTCATCCTGGGATCACCCCGGGGTCACTCTGTGTCCTTGGGGTCACCCTGGGATCACCCCGGGGTCACTCTGTGTCCTTGGGGTCACCCTGGGGTCACCCCGGGGTCACTCTGTGTCCTTGGGGTCACCCTGGGGTCACCCCGGGGTCACTCTGTGTCCTTGGGGTCACCCCGGGGGTCACTCTGTGTCCTTGGGGTCATCCTGGGGTCACCCCGGGGTCACTCTGTGTCCTTGGGGTCATCCTGGGATCACCCCGGGGTCACTCTGTGTCCCTGGGGTCACCCTGGGATCACCCCGGGGTCACTCTGTGTCCTTGGGGTCATCCTGGGGTCACCCCGGGGTCACTCTGTGTCCTTGGGGTCATCCTGGGGTCACCCCGGGGTCACTCTGTGTCCTTGGGGTCACCCCGGGGGTCACTCTGTGTCCCTGGGGTCATCCTGGGGTCACCCTGGGATCACCCCAGGGGTCCCTCTGTGTCCTTGGGGTCACCCTGGGGTCACCCCGGGGTCATCCCGGGGGTCACTCTGTGTCCCTGGGGTCATCCTGGGGGTCACTCTGTGTCCTTGGGGTCACCCTGGGGTCACCCCGGGGTCACTCTGTGTCCCTGGGGTCACCCTGGGGTCACCCCGGGGTCATCCCGGGGGTCACTCTGTGTCCTTCGGGTCACCCCGGGGTCACCCCGGGGTCACTCTGTGTCCTTGGGGTCACCCTGGGGTCACCCCGGGGTCACTCTGTGTCCTTGGGGTCATCCTGGGATCACCCCGGGGTCACTCTGTGTCCTTGGGGTCACCCCGGGGGTCACTCTGTGTCCCTGGGGTCATCCTGGGGTCACCCTGGGATCACCCCGGGGGTCCCTCTGTGTCCTTGGGGTCACCCTGGGGTCACCCCGGGGTCATCCCGGGGGTCACTCTGTGTCCCTGGGGTCATCCTGGGGTCACCCTGAGGGTCACTCTGTGTGTCCTTGGGGTCACCCTGGGGTCACCCCGGGGTCACTCTGTGTCCTTGGGGCCATCCTAAATAATTTATTTTTCTCAGGGACTCATCCCAGTCCCTCCCCTCATCCCAGTCCCTCCCCTCCCCTCATCCCAGTCCCTCCCCTCATCCCAGTCCCTCCCCTCCCCTCATCCCAGTCCCTCCCCTCATCCCAGTCCTTCCCCATTCCTCATCCCAGTCCCTTCCCTCTCCTCATCCCAGTCCCTCCCCATTCCTCATCCCAGTCCCTCCCCTCTCTTCGGGGCCCATCCCGATCCCTCCTTGCCCTCCCTTTTCCAGGGAGGAGTTTGTTTTTGCCAAGCTCCGCCGGGAAGAGCCGGAGGAGGGGCTCTACATCCTGCGCTGGAGCGTCCTGGATTTCAACCGCATGATCCTCTCCGTGCTCAAGAGGAGCCACCAGCAGGTAGGGACACAATTCCCAGCCTGGAATTCCTGGGAATTGCCAGCTCTGCGACGACCTGGGAGCTTCCCCTTCAACACCTGATTTTTATTTTTTATTTTTTTTCTTTTCCAGGCTCCCGGAACGCCGGGATCCCTCAAGTTCCGGCAGTTCCGGATCCAGAAGAAAGGAGAGTCCTTCGTGCTGGAGGGCTGGGATCGAGAATTCCCCAGCCTGGGGGAGCTCCTGGATACACTCAAGGGATGCACCCTGAAATCCGGAGAGGAAAACTTCACGGTGAAGAGGTGCTGCCCTCCCAAAGCGGGAGGTGAGTTCGGGAACCATCCCTGGGGAGGGGCAGGGGGAGGATCCGGGAGCTCGGGGCTCTCACATCCCTCCTTTCCCAGAGATCTCGGACCTGCTGATCTCCAGGAAGGCCAAGGACAGCGGGAAGCAGATCCTGAACCTCAGCCAGCTCAGCTTCCACCAGATCCGCAAGAACGAGATCACCCAGGTGCTGATTCCTGGGAATGTCACTGCTCTGATTCCCTGGGAATGTCACTGCTCTGATCCCTGGGAATGTCACTGCTCACATCCCTGGGAATGTCACTGCTCTGATCCCTGGGAATGTCACTGCTCTGATTCCCTGGGAATGTCACTGCTCTGATCCCTGGGAATGTCACTGCTCTGATCCCTGGGAATGTCACTGCTCTGATTCCCTGGGAATGTCACTGCTCTGATCCTTGGGAATGTCACTGCTCACATCCCTGGGAATGTCACTGCTCTGATCCCTGGGAATGTCACTGCTCACATCCCTGGGAATGTCACTGCTCTGATCCCTGGGAATGTCACTGCTCACATCCCTGGGAATGTCACTGCTCTGATCCCTGGGAATGTCACTGCTCTGATCCCTGGGAATGTCACTGCTCACATCCCTGGGAATGTCACTGCTCTGATCCCTGGGAATGTCACTGCTCACATCCCTGGGAATGTCACTGCTCTGATCCCTGGGAATGTCACTGCTCTGATCCCTGGGAATGTCACTGCTCACATCCCTGGGAATGTCACTGCTCTGATCCCTGGGAATGTCACTGCTCACATCCCTGGGAATGTCACTGCTCTGATTCCCTGGGAATGTCACTGCTCACATCCCTGGGAATGTCACTGCTCTGATTCCCTGGGAATGTCACTGCTCTGATCCCTGGGAATGTCACTGCTCACATCCCTGGGAATGTCACTGCTCTGATCCCTGGGATTGTCACTGCTCTGATCCTTGGGAATGTCACTGCTCACATCCCTGGGAATGTCACTGCTCTGATCCTTGGGAATGTCACTGCTCACATCCCTGGGAATGTCACTGCTCTGATCCCTGGGAATGTCACTGCTCTGATCCTTGGGAATGTCACTGCTCACATCCTTGGGAATGTCACTGCTCACATCCCTGGGAATGTCACTGCTCTGATTCCCTGGGAATGTCACTGCTCTGATCCCTGGGAATGTCACTGCTCACATCCCTGGGAATGTCACTGCTCTGATTCCTGGGAATGTCACTGCTCTGATTCCCTGGGAATGTCACTGCTCTGATCCTTGGGAATGTCACTGCTCACATCCTTGGGAATGTCACTGCTCACATCCCTGGGAATGTCACTGCTCTGATTCCCTGGGAATGTCACTGCTCACATCCCTGGGAATGTCACTGCTCTGATCCCTGGGAATGTCACTGCTCTGATCCCTGGGAATGTCACTGCTCTGATTCCCTGGGAATGTCACTGCTCACATCCCTGGGAATGTCACTGCTCTGATCCCTGGGATTGTCACTGCTCTGATCCTTGGGAATGTCACTGCTCTGATCCCTGGGAATGTCACTGCTCTGATCCCTGGGAATGTCACTGCTCTGATCCCTGGGAATGTCACTGCTCTGAATCCCTGGGAATGTCACTGCTCTGATTCCTGGGAATGTCACTGCTCACATCCCTGGGAATGTCACTGCTCTGATCCCTGGGAATGTCACTGCTCACATCCCTGGGAATGTCACTGCTCTGATCCCTGGGAATGTCACTGCTCTGATCCCTGGGAATGTCACTGCTCTGATCCTTGGGAATGTCACTGCTCTGATCCCTGGGAATGTCACTGCTCTGATCCCTGGGAATGTCACTGCTCACATCCCTGGGAATGTCACTGCTCTGATCCCTGGGAATGTCACTGCTCTGATCCCTGGGAATGTCACTGCTCACATCCCTGGGATTGTCACTGCTCACATCCCTGGGAATGTCACTGCTCTGATTCCCTGGGAATGTCACTGCTCTGATCCCTGGGATTGTCACTGCTCACATCCCTGGGAATGTCACTGCTCTGATCCCTGGGAATGTCACTGCTCACATCCCTGGGAATGTCACTGCTCACATCCCTGGGATTGTCACTGCTCTGATCCCTGGGAATGTCACTGCTCTGATTCCCTGGGAATGTCACTGCTCACATCCCTGGGATTGTCACTGCTCACATCCCTGGGAATGTCACTGCTCTGATCCCTGGGAATGTCACTGCTCTGATCCCTGGGAATGTCACTGCTCACATCCCTGGGAATGTCACTGCTCTGATCCCTGGGAATGTCACTGCTCTGATCCCTGGGAATGTCACTGCTCTGATCCCTGGGAATGTCACTGCTCTGATTCCTGGGATTGTCACTGCTCACATCCCTGGGAATGTCACTGCTCTGATTCCCTGGGAATGTCACTGCTCACATCCCTGGGAATGTCACTGCTCTGATCCTTGGGAATGTCACTGCTCTGATTCCTGGGAATGTCACTGCTCTGATCCCTGGGAATGTCACTGCTCTGATCCCTGGGAATGTCACTGCTCTGATCTCTGGGAATGTCACTGCTCTGATCCCTGGGAATGTCACTGCTCTGATCCTTGGGAATGTCACTGCTCTGATCTCTGGGAATGTCACTGCTCTGATTCCTGGGATTTTCACTGCCCACATTCCCGGGATTCATGGGGATGTGGAGGGATCAGCTCTGGCTTCCCATGATCCGTGGAACGATGGATGAATCCCCTCAGCTTTCCTGGGATTCCCTGCAGCTCCCAGGACCCTCCCACCCCCCCGTCCATCCCCCACGATGAATTCCCCTTTTCCCTTCCCCGAGGAAAAAGGACGGAAAAGCCCCACATGGAATTCTCCCACACTGGGAATTCGGGGAGGATTCCCACCTTCCCAAACTCCAGCATTTCCCCTCTTCTCCCCGTTTTTCCCAGCGATCCCACCTGGGCCAGGGCACCAGGACCAACATTTACGACGGGGTCCTGCGCGTGTGCTCCGGGAATTCCGGGAACGAGGACGAAGCCGAGTATTTTTCCACGGAGCAGAACAACAACAGCAGCGAGCGGGAGATTCACGTGGTGCTCAAAATCCTGGATCCCAGCCACAGGGACATCGCCCTGGTGAGCCTGGAATGGGCTGGGAATGGGCTGGGAATGGGCTGGGAATGGGCTGGGAATGGGGGATCCGGGGGGTTGGGATGAGGATCCAAGGATGGGATGTGGATCCAAGGATGGGATGAGGATCCAAGGGCTGGAATGAGGATCCAAGGGCTGGGATGAGGATCCAAGGGATGGGATGAGGATCCAAGGGATGGGATGTGGATCCAAGGATGGGATGAGGATCCAAGGATGGGATGTGGATCCAAGGATGGGATGAGGATCCAAGGATGGGATGTGGATCCAAGGATGGGATGTGGATCCAAGGATGGGATGAGGATCCAAGGATGGGATGAGGATCCAAGGATGGGATGTGGATCCAAGGATGGGATGTGGATCCAAGGATGGGATGAGGATCCAAGGATGGGATGTGGATCCAAGGGATGGGATGTGGATCCAAGGATGGGATGTGGATCCAAGGGATGGGATGTGGATCCAAGGATGGGATGTGGATCCAAGGATGGGATGAGGATCCAAGGATGGGATGTGGATCCAAGGATGGGATGAGGATCCAAGGATGGGATGTGGATCCAAGGATGGGATGTGGATCCAAGGATGGGATGAGGATCCAAGGATGGGATGAGGATCCAAGGATGGGATGTGGATCCAAGGGATGGGATGTGGATCCAAGGATGGGATGAGGATCCAAGGATGGGATGTGGATCCAAGGATGGGATGAGGATCCAAGGATGGGATGTGGATCCAAGGATGGGATGTGGATCCAAGGGATGGGATGTGGATCCAAGGATGGGATGAGGATCCAAGGATGGGATGAGGATCCAAGGGATGGGATGAGGATCCAAGGGATGTGGATCCAAGGGATGGGATGAGGATCCAAGGATGGGATGAGGATCCAAGGATGGGATGTGGATCCAAGGGATGGGATGTGGATCCAAGGATGGGATGTGGATCCAAGGATGGGATGTGGATCCAAGGGATGGGATGTGGATCCAAGGGATGGGATGTGGATCCAAGGATGGGATGTGGATCCAAGGGATGGGATGAGGATCCAAGGATGGGATGAGGATCCAAGGGCTGGGATGAGGATCCAAGGGCTGGGATGAGGATCCAAGGGCTGGGATGTGGATCCAAGGATGGGATGTGGATCCAAGGATGGGATGTGGATCCAAGGGATGGGATGTGGATCCAAGGATGGGATGTGGATCCAAGGGATGGGATGAGGATCCAAGGATGGGATGAGGATCCAAGGGATGGGATGTGGATCCAAGGGATGGGATGTGGATCCAAGGATGGGATGTGGATCCAAGGGATGGGATGAGGATCCAAGGATGGGATGAGGATCCAAGGGCTGGGATGAGGATCCAAGGGCTGGGATGTGGATCCAAGTCTGGAATATTTAGTTCGGGAATGCAGCTCCGGAAGGGCCGGGATGGGGCTCTCAGGAGTTCTGCAGCACCTCGGGAATCCTGGGATCCCCCTGGCATTCCCAGGAATCCCGTGGCATTCCCAGGAATCCCGTGGCATTCCCCACAGGCATTTTTCGAGAGTGCCAGCCTCATGTCCCAGGTGTCCCACGTCCACCTGGCCTTCGTGCACGGCGTCTGCGTCCGCGGCTCCGAGAGTGAGTCCAGAGCGTTCCAAAAAAATCGCTAAAAAAATCCCCAAAAACCCCCATAAATCCCCGAGAGAATCCCTAAAAAAATCCCAAAAAAATCCTTAAAAATCCCCAAAAATCGCCCAAAAATAAAAAAAAAAAATAAATCCCAAAAAATCCGAAAAAATCCCCAAAAAATGCTGAAAAAAATCCCCAAAAAATCCTTAAAAATCCCCCAAAAATCCTTCAAAAATTCCCAAAAAATCCCCAAAAAATCCTTAAAAACCCCCCAAAAAATCCCAAAAGAATCCTCAAAAAATCCCAAAAGAATCCCCAAAAAATCCCCAAAAAACCCTCAAAAAATCCCCAAAAAATCCCAAAAAACCCTCAAAAAATCCCCGAAAAATCCCCAAAAAATCCCCAAAAATCCCCAAGAAATCCCCAAAAATCCCCCCAAAAAATCCCTAATAAATCCTCAAAAATCCTTAAAAAAATCCCAAAAAAATCCATAAAAAATCCCCAAAAAATCTCCAAAAAACCCTCCAAAAATCCCCAAGGAATCCCAAAAAGACCCCCAAAAAACCCCCAAAAAATCCCCAAAAAATCTGAAAAACCCCCAAATAATCCTCAAAAAATCCCCAAAAAATCCCAAAAATCCCCAGAAATGCCCCCAACGTCCCCAAAATAACCCCAAAAAATCCACAAAAGACCCCCAAAAATCCCCAAAAATAACCCCAAAAACCCCACAAAAACCCCCAAAAATGCCCCCAACGTCCCCAAAATAAGCCCAAAAAATCCCCAAAAATCCCCAAAAAACCCCCAAAAAAACCCCCAAAAATCCCCAAAAACGCCCCCAACGTCCCCAAAATAACCCCAAAAAATCCACAAAAGACCCCCAAAAATCCCCAAAAACCCCCCAAAAATCCCCAAAAATGCCCCCGACGTCCCCAAAATAACCCCAAAAAGTCCCCCAAAATCCCCCAAAAATCCCCAAAAAATCCCCAAAATACCCCAAAAAATCCCAAAAAATCCCCAAAAATCCTCAAAAAACCCTCAAAAAATCCCAAAAAATGCTGAAAAAATCCCCCAAAAATCCCCCAAAAATCCCCCAAAAAGTCCCAAAAAAATCCCCCAAAAAATCTCAAAAAATCCCCAAAAAATCCCAAAAAATCCCCAAAAAATCCTTAAAAACCCCCAAAAAAACCCCCAAAAACTCCCCAAAAAATCCGAAAAACCCCCAAATAATCCTCAAAAAACCCCCAAAATCCCCCAAAAAATCCCCCAAAAAATCCCCAAAAATGCCCCCAACGTCCCCAAAATAACCCCAAAAAATCCCCCAAAAATCCCCAAAAAATCCCCAAAAAATGCTTAAAAACCCCCAAAAAATCCCCAAAAAATCCCCTAAAAAAAACCCAAAAAAACCTCAAAAATCCCCCAAAAAAACCCCAAAAAATCCCCCAAAAAATCCACAAAAGACCCCCAAAAACTCCCCAAAAAACCCCCCAAAAACCCCCAAAAACGCCCCCGACGTCCCCAAAGTACCCCCGACGCCCGGCGCGCGGCCGTGAGCCGTGAACTGTGAGCCGTGGGCTGTGGGCCCTGAGCCGTGAGCTATGAGCCGTGGGCCGCGAGCTGTGGGCCATGAGCCGTGGGCTGGGGGCCGTGGGCCGCGGGCCATGAGCCGTGGGCCACGGGCCATGAGCCGTGAGCCGTGGGCCATGAGCCATGAGCTGTGAGCCATGGGCTATGAGCTGTGAGCTGTGGGCCATGAGCCGTGAGCTGTGGGCCATGAGCCGTGGGCCGGGGGCCGTGGGCTATGAGCTGTGAGCCGTGGGCCGCGGGCTATGAGCCGTGAGCCATGGGCTATGAGCCGTGGGCTATGAGCCGTGGGCTATGAGCCGTGAGCCGTGAGCCGTGGGCTATGAGCCATGGGCTATGAGCCGTGAGCCGTGGGCCGCGGGCTATGAGCCATGAGCCGTGAGCTGTGGGCTATGAGCCATGAGCCGTGAGCCATGGGCTATGAGCCATGGGCTATGAGCTGTGAGCCGTGGGCTATGAGCCGTGAGCCGTGAGCCATGGGCTATGAGCCATGAGCCGTGAGCTGTGGGCTATGAGCCATGAGCCGTGAGCCATGGGCTATGAGCCATGGGCTATGAGCCGTGAGCCGTGGGCCGCGGGCTATGAGCCATGAGCCGTGAGCCGCGGGCTATGAGCCGTGAGCCGTGGGCCGCGGGCTATGAGCTGTGAGCCGTGGGCCGCGGGCTATGAGCCGTGAGCCGTGAGCCCTGAGCCATGAGCCGTGAGCCATGGGCTATGAGCCATGAGCCGTGAGCCGCGGGCTATGAGCCGTGAGCCGTGAGCCATGGGCTATGAGCCGTGGGCTATGAGCTGTGAGCCGTGGGCCGCGGGCTATGAGCCATGAGCCGTGAGCCATGGGCTATGAGCCATGAGCCGTGAGCCGCGGGCTATGAGCCGTGAGCCGTGAGCCGCGGCGAGGCCGCTGCGTGTCCCCGCAGACATCCTGGTGGAGGAGTTCGTGGAGCAGGGCCCGCTGGACGTGCTGCTGCGCCGGGAGCGCGGCCGCCTCTCGGTGCCCTGGAAGATCTGCGTGGCCGAGCAGCTGGGGAGTGCCCTGAGCTACCTGGTAACCCCTGACACCTGCACCCCGACGTTCCACTTTGTTTTAAGGGGCTTTTTTGGTTTGGTTTGGTTTGTTTGGTTTTTTTTTTTGGGATGGGGTTTTTTAAAGGATTTGTTCGTCCTTCCCGCAGCCCGTCCCGGCTCCTTTCTCCTCTCCCCACCACCACCCCGTTGTGGGAATTCCAGTGATGTGGTGGTTTCAGTTTCCTTTCAGATTTAATCATTGTGATGGTGAATAATCACCTCCCTTTGGTCATTTTAATAGTTTGAGTTTGGCGATTCGAATGTTGGATAATCCCCGTTTGTTTTAGTGAGGTCTCCCCGGTTTTAATAATCCCAGCTGGGGACTTGGAGCATTGGGAGTTTTTATTATTGGGAAATGTATTAATGGGAAATTTATTATTGGGAGATTTATTATTGGGGAGTTTATTATTGAGAAATTTATTATTGGGATTTTTTATCATTGCGGAGTTTATTATTGGGAAATTTATTATTGGGGTTTTTTATTATTGGGGATTTTATTATTGGAGAGTTTATTATTGGGGATTTTATTATTGGGAAATTTATTAATGGGAAATTTATTATTGGGGAGTTTATTATTGGAGAGTTTATTATTGGGAGTTTTATTATTGGGAAATTTATTAATGGGAAATTTATTATTGGGGAGTTTATTATGGGGAAATTTATTATTGGGAGTTTTTTATTATTGGGAAATTTATTAATGGGAAATTTATTATTGGGAAATGTATTAATGGGAAATTTATTATTGGGAAATTTATTATTGGAGAGTTTATTATGGGGAAATTTATTATTGGGGTTTTTTATTATTGGGGATTTTATTATTGGGAGTTTTATTATGGGGAAATTTATTAATGGGAAATTTATTATTGGGGTTTTTTATTATTGGGAAATTTATTATTGGGATTTTTTATCATTGGGGATTTTATTATTGGAGAGTTTATTATTGAGAAATTTATTATTGGGATTTTTCATTATTGGGGATTTTATTATTGGAGAGTTTATTATTGGGGATTTTATTATTGGGAAATTTATTATTGGGGTTTTTTATTATTGTGGAGTTTATAATTGGGAAATTTATTATTGGGATTCTTTATTATTGGGGATTTTATTAATGGGAGTTTTATTATTGAGAAATTTATTATTGGGGATTTTATTATTGGGAAATTTATTATTGGGATTTTTTATTACAGGGATTTTTTATTACAGGGATTTTTTATTACAGTGATTTTTTTTTTTTTTTATTATCGGGCATTTAATTATTGAGGATTTTATGACTGGGAAACCTATCACCAACAACCTTAGGATGGGAAAACGCTGAACCATTCGCACTAAATAAACAATAATCCCCCACGCACACATATTTTAACTGACATTTAAATTTTCATCGCGCACCGACTCTGTCCTTCACCCCAGGAGGACAAGAACCTGGTGCACGGGAACGTGTGCGCCAAGAACACGCTGCTGGCCAGGACGGGGCTGCGGGACGGAGCCCTGCCCTTCGTGAAGCTCAGCGACCCCGGCCTCAGCCTCACCGTGCTGTCCCGGGAAGGTGCTGCCCAAAACCCGCCCTCTCCTCCCTCGTTCGCCTGATTGGATCAGTCACAGTCTGATTGAATCAGTCACAGTCGGATTGAATCAGTCACAGTCTGATTGAATCAGTCACAGTCTGATTGAATCAGTCACAGTCGGATTGAATCAGTCACAGTCGGATTGAATCAGTCACAGTCTGATTGAATCAGTCACAATCTGATTGGATCAGTCACAGTCGGATTGAATCAGTCACAATCGGATTGAATCAGTCACAATCTGATTGAATCAGTCACACCCTGATTGAATCAGTCACACCTGGATTGAGTCAGTCACAGTCTGATTGAATCAGTCACAGTCGGATTGAATCAGTCACAGTCGGATTGAATCAGTCACAGTCAGATTGAATCAGTCACAGTCTGATTGAATCAGTCACAGTCGGATTGAATCAGTCACACCCTGATTGAATCAGTCACAGTCTGATTGAATCAGTCACAATCTGATTGAATCAGTCACAGTCTGATTGAATCAGTCACAGTCGGATTGAATCAGTCACAGTCTGATTGAATCAGTCACAGTCTGATTGAATCAGTCACAGTCGGATTGAATCAGTCACAGTCGGATTGAATCAGTCACAGTCTGATTGAATCAGTCACAATCGGATTGAATCAGTCACAGTCTGATTGAATCAGTCACAGTCTGATTGAATCAGTCACACCCTGATTGAATCAGTCACACCCTGATTGAATCAGTCACAATCTGATTGAATCAGTCACAATCGGATTGAATCAGTCACAGTCTGATTGAATCAGTCACAGTCTGATTGAATCAGTCACAATCGGATTGAATCAGTCACAATCGGATTGAATCAGTCACAGTCGGATTGAATCAGTCACACCTGGATTGAATCAGTCACAGTCTGATTGAATCAGTCACACCCTGATTGAATCAGTCACACCCGGATTGAATCAGTCACAATCGGATTGAATCAGTCACAATCTGATTGAATCAGTCACAATCTGATTGAATCAGTCACAATCGGATTGAATCAGTCACAGTCTGATTGAATCAGTCACACCCTGATTGAATCAGTCACAATCTGATTGAATCAGTCACAATCTGATTGGATCAGTCACAGTCGGATTGAATCAGTCACAGTCGGATTGAATCAGTCACACCCTGATTGAATCAGTCACAATCTGATTGAATCAGTCACAATCGGATTGAATCAGTCACAGTCTGATTGAATCAGTCACAGTCTGATTGAGTCAGTCACAGTCGGATTGAATCAGTCACAGTCTGATTGAATCAGTCACAATCTGATTGAATCAGTCACAATCTGATTGAATCAGTCACAGTCGGATTGAATCAGTCACAGTCTGATTGAGTCAGTCACAGTCGGATTGAATCAGTCACACCCTGATTGGATCAGTCACAATCTGATTGAATCAGTCACAATCTGATTGAATCAGTCACAATCTGATTGGATCAGTCACAGTCTGATTGAATCAGTCACACCTGGATTGAATCAGTCACAGTCTGATTGAATCAGTCACACCCTGATTGAATCAGTCACACCCTGATTGAATCAGTCACACCTGGATTGAATCAGTCACACCTGGATTGAATCAGTCACAATCTGATTGAATCAGTCACAGTCTGATTTGAATCAGTCACAATCTGATTGAATCAGTCACAGTCTGATTTGAATCAGTCACACCCGGATTGAATCAGCCACAATCTGATTGAATCAGTCACAATCTGATTGAATCAGTCACACCCGGATTGAATCAGTCACACCCGGATTGAATCAGTCACAATCTGATTGAATCAGTCACAATCTGATTGAATCAGTCACACCCTGATTCGATCAATCACACCCAGCTAGAATCAATCACAATCAACTTCACTCACACCCTGCTTGAATCAATCACAATCATCTTCAGTCACACCCAAATAATTAAATTAGAATTTTAATGTCACATTTAGACGCCCCCAAACACACCAAAACCAAATAATTAAATTAGAATTTTAATGTCACATTTAGACACCCCCAAACACACCAAAACCAAATAATTAAATTAGAATTTTAATGTCACATTTAGACGCCCCCAAACACACGATTATCCCCCCAAATAATGAAAATTTTACTCTCACATTTCGTACTTTTCTCCTCAGAGCGCGTGGACAGGATTCCCTGGATCGCCCCGGAATGCATCAGGGACGTGGGGAACCTCAGCACAGCTTCGGATAAATGGAGTTTTGGGACAACACTGCTGGAAATCTGCTTCGATGCCGATGTCCCTCTGAAGGAGCGAACCCCCTCTGAGGTGATTCCCGCTGTTTTCCCTATTTTGGTTGGATTTTAGGATTGTTTTGTAATTTTTTTTTTTTTTTTTTTTTCTTTTCTCTGCAGAAGGAGCGTTTTTATGAGAAAAAACATCGGCTGCCGGAGCCTTCCTGCAGGGAATTGGCTTCGTTGATATCACGGTGTCTTAATTATACCCCGGTGGAGCGGCCGTCCTTCCGTACGGTCCTGAGGGATCTCACCCGGCTCCAGCAGCACCGTGAGCGGGGGGAAAACGGGGGAAAAAATCCCGGGGGAACCGGGGAAAAATCCCGGGGGAATGGGGGAAAAAATCCCGGGGGAATGGGGGAAAAAATCCCGGGGGAACCGGGGAAAAATCCCGGGGGAATGGGGGAAAAATCCCGGGGGAATGGGGGAAAAATCCCAGGGGCAATGGGGAGAAATTCCGGGATTCTGTGGGGGAAACGTGAGGGATCTCAGCCGGCTCCAGCAGCACCGAGAGCGGGGGGAAAACGGGGGAAAAAATCCCGGGGGGAACGGGGGAAAATTACCGGGGGGAACCGGGGAAAAATCCCGGGGGAATTGGGGAAAAAATCCCGGGGGAACCGGGGAAAAATCCCGGGGGAATGGGGGAAAAATCCCGGGGGCAATGGGGGAAAAAATCCCGGGGGGAATGGGGGAAAATTACCGGGATTCTGTGGGGGAAACGTGAGGGATCTCAGGCGGCTCCAGCGGCGCCGTGAGGGGAGGGGGAAAAGGAGGGAAATATCGGGGGAAACAGGGGAAAATTACCGGGGGGAATGGGGGAAAAATCCCGGGGGAATGGGGGAAAAAATCCCGGGGGAACCGGGGAAAAATCCCGGGGGAATGGGGGAAAAATCCCGGGGGAATGGGGAGAAATTCCGGGATTCTGTGGGGGAAACGTGAGGGATCTCAGCCGGCTCCAGCAGCACCGTGAGGGGAGGGGGAAAAGGAGGGAAATACCGGGGGAAAAAGGGGAAAATTACCGGGGGGAATGGGGGAAAAATCCCGGGGGAATTGGGGAAAAAATCCCGGGGGAACCGGGGAAAAATCCCGGGGGAATGGGGGAAAAATCCCGGGGGAATGGGGAGAAATTCCGGGATTCTGTGGGGGAAACGTGAGGGATCTCAGCCGGCTCCAGCAGCACCGTGAGGGGAGGGGGAAAAGGAGGGAAATACCGGGGGAAAAAGGGGAAAATTACCGGGGGGAATGGGGGAAAAAGGGGAAAATTACCGGGGGGAATGGGGGAAAAATCCCGGGGGAATGGGGGAAAAAATCCCGGGGGGAACGGGGGAAAATTACCGGGGGGAATGGGGGAAAAATCCCGGGGGCAATGGGGGAAAAAATCCCGGGGGGAACGGGGGAAAATTACCGGGGGGAATGGGGGAAAAATCCCGGGGGAATGGGGAAAAAATACCGGGGGAAACGGGGGAAAATTACCGGGATTCTGGGGGGGAAACGTGAGGGATCTCAGGCGGCTCCAGCGGCGCCGTGAGGGGAGGGGGAAAAGGAGGGAAATATCGGGGGAAACAGGGGAAAATTACCGGGGGGAATGGGGGAAAAATCCCGGGGGAATGGGGGAAAAAATCCCGGGGGAACCGGGGAAAAATCCCGGGGGAATGGGGGAAAAATCCCGGGGGAATGGGGAGAAATTCCGGGATTCTGTGGGGGAAACGTGAGGGATCTCAGCCGGCTCCAGCAGCACCGTGAGGGGAGGGGGAAAAGGAGGGAAATACCGGGGGAAAAAGGGGAAAATTACCGGGGGGAATGGGGGAAAAATCCCGGGGGAATTGGGGAAAAAATCCCGGGGGAACCGGGGAAAAATCCCGGGGGAATGGGGGAAAAATCCCGGGGGAATGGGGAGAAATTCCGGGATTCTGTGGGGGAAACGTGAGGGATCTCAGCCGGCTCCAGCAGCACCGTGAGGGGAGGGGGAAAAGGAGGGAAATACCGGGGGAAAAAGGGGAAAATTACCGGGGGGAATGGGGGAAAAAGGGGAAAATTACCGGGGGGAATGGGGGAAAAATCCCGGGGGAATGGGGGAAAAAATCCCGGGGGGAACGGGGGAAAATTACCGGGGGGAATGGGGGAAAAATCCCGGGGGCAATGGGGGAAAAAATCCCGGGGGGAACGGGGGAAAATTACCGGGGGGAATGGGGGAAAAATCCCGGGGGAATGGGGAAAAAATACCGGGGGAAACGGGGGAAAATTACCGGGATTCTGGGGGGGAAACGTGAGGGATCTCAGGCGGCTCCAGCGGCGCTGTGAGGGAAGGAGAAAAGGGGGGAAATCCCGAGGGAAACTCGATGAAATCCCGGGATTCTGTGGGCAAAGGGGCGGGGAAAAGGGAGGTAAATCCTAGAGGGAACGGAGGAAAATTCCCGGGGGGAAATGGGGAAAGATCCCGGGATTCTGTGGGGGAAACGTGAGGGATCTCAGGCGGCTCCAGCAGCACCGTGAGGGGAGGGGGAAAAGGAGGGAAATACCGGGGGAAACAGGGGAAAATTACCGGGGGGAATGGGGGAAAAAATCCCGGGGGAATGGGGGAAAAATACCGGGGGAATGGGGGAAAATTACCGGAGGGAACGGGGGAAAATTCCCGGGGGGAATGGGGAAAAATCCCGGGATTCTGTGGGGGAAACGTGAGGGATCTCAGGCGGCTCCAGCGGCGCCGTGAGGGGAGGGGGAAACGGGAGGGAAAATCCCCGAGAAAATGGGACAAAATCCCGGGATTCTGGGTGGGAAAGGGATAAAAGGAAAACCCAGGGTCCCTCGCAGACCTCGTGGATGTGACTTCGGTGAATCCTGAATTCCCGGTGTCGGATCCCACCATCTTCCAGAAACGCTACCTGAAGAAAATCCGGGAGCTGGGGGAGGTCAGTGGTGCCCTAAATTCTGGAATTCTTGGCTTGGGGAAGCAAGGGAAGGTTCCTTTCCCTGTCTGCATCCCAAATTCCAGTCTCAAATGCCCATCTCCCTGGCTCGACCCCCTCCCCCCCCCCAAAAAAAAAAAAAAATCCACGTTTTAATCCTTATTTTCACATTTTAACCTTATTTTCTCCTCCGTTTCTGAAATTTGTTCGCCCCCCCCCACCCCCCTCCCACCTCTGGATTCTCCCAGCACAGTGAAACCCAAAAAAAAAAACCCAAAAAAACCAAAAAAACCTCATTTCCCCACCTAAATCCTGAAAATTTGTTGTTTTCCCAGGGCCACTTTGGGAAGGTGAGCCTGTGCTGCTACGACCCCACCAACGATGGCACCGGGGAGATGGTGGCAGTGAAATCCCTAAAATCTGGGAGCAGCCCTCAGCTCCTGAGCTCCTGGAAGAAAGAAATCCAAATTCTGAAGACCCTGTACCACGAGAACATCGTCAAGTACAAGGGGTGCTGCAGTGAGCAGGGTGAGGGAGAAATCCCCTCCGGGAGTTCAACCGTGGAGAGCTTAAGATAAAAAAAAAAAAAAAGAAAAAAAAAAATTCCCACTTTTTGTTGGATTTTTTTTTTTTTTTTTTTTTTTTTTGGGGGTGGGGGGTGGTAGAAATCACCATCCTGGCAGGAATTTGGGAGCTCTCAGGGGTGCTCCCCAAATTCCCACGTGTCTGTTGCAGGGGACAAGGTGGTGCAGCTGATCATGGAATACGTCCCGCTCGGAAGCCTTCGGGAATTCCTGCCCAAACATCCCCTGAGTTTATCTCACCTCCTGCTCTTTGCTCAGCAGATCTGTGAGGTGAGCCTGGAATGGGTTTGGATCCCTCCCCTCCTAAAAATATAGGATGGTTCACCCGTCCACTAAAAAAAAAAAACAAAAAAAAAAAACAAAAAAAAAAAAAAAAAAACCAAAAAAAAAAAAAAAAAAAAAAAAAAACAAAAAAAAAAACAAAAAAAAAAAAAAAACAAACAAAAAAAAAAAAAACAAAAAAAAACCAAACAAAAAAAAGAGGTTGAACAACTCAAAAATGGGGGTTATAGCCCTAAAACGCGGCCGAGTTCACCCCCCCCCAAAAAAAAAAAAAAAAGGGGGGGTTGGGATCTTCTGAAATTGGGATGGATTCCTAAAAAAAAAGGGGATGAGTCCCTGAAAAATGGGGTTGCAACCTTTGGGAATTGGGCTGACTCCCCCCCCCCCCCAAAAGAAAAAAAAAAAAAGTGGGGTTGGACCCTTTAAAAATGGGGCTGAATTCTCAAATTTTGGCTGAATTCCCCAAAAAATGGCGTTGGACAGTTTGGAAATGGGGCTGAATTCCAAGAAATATGGGGTTAGACAGTTTGGAAATGGGGTTGAATTCCTAAAATGAGGATGAATTCCCAGAAAAATGGGGTTGAACCCTTTGGAAATGGGACTGAATTCCCAAAATGTGGCTGAATTCCCCAGAAAAAAAAATGGGGTTGAACCCTTTGGAAATGGGGCTGACCCCCAAAAATGGGGATGAATCCTTGAAAAGTGGGGTTGGACTCATAGGAAATGGGGCTGAATTCCTAAAAAAATGGGGATGAGTCCCTGAAAAATGGGGTTGCAACCTTTGGGAATGGGGCTGAATTCTCAAATTTTGGCTGAATTCCCAGAAAAGTGGCGTTGGACAGTTTGGAAATGGGGCTGAATTCCCAAAAAAGTGGCTGAATTCCCAAAGAAATGGGGTTAGACAGTTTGGAGATGGGGCTGAATTCCTAAAATGAGAATGAACACCCAGAAAAATGGGGTTGAACCCTTTGGAAATGGGACTGAATTCCCAAAAAACGGAGTTGGACAGTTTGGAGACGGGGCTGAATTCCTAAAAAAAATTGGGGTTGGGCTCATTGGAAATGTGGCTGACCCCAAAAAAAACGGGGATGAATCCTTGAAAAATGGAACAGACCCCCCTAAAACCGGTGTGGGATCCCTTGAGAGCGAGGCTGAACTCCCAAAAACGGGTCTGAATTTAAAAAAAAAAAAAAAAAAAAAAAATTGGGATGAAGCCCCAAAACACAGGAGTGACAACCCTCAAACGGGCCTTAATTCCCAAAAAACAGATCCCAATTCCCAAAAAAGGATGAACTCCCTCTAAACATCCCAAAACCGCCTCCAAATTTCCCAGATCCACCCGAAATCTTTTCGTTGTTGTTGTTGTTATATTTTTTTTTGTTTTGTTTTTTTTTCTCCCCCGTTTTTTTTCTTTGTGTTTTTTTTTGGTTTTTTTGGGTTTTTTTGTTGTTTTTTTTGTTTGTTTGTTTGTTTGTTTTTTTGTTTGTTTTTTTTTGTTTGTTTTTTTTTTGCAGGGCATGGCTTACCTGCATTCCCTGCACTACATCCACCGGGACCTGGCAGCCAGGAATGTTCTCCTGGAAAACGAGCACCTGGTGAAAATTGGGGATTTTGGTTTGGCCAAGGCCGTGCCAGAGGGCCACGAATATTACAGGGTGAGAGAGGATGGCGACAGCCCCGTGTTCTGGTGAGAAATTCGGGGCATTTTGGGGAGTTTTGATGGCTCAAAAAAAAAAAAAAAAATCCAACATTTTGGATTTGTGACCGTTTCTCCCTCCCTCCCTCCCTCCCTCCCTCCCCAAATAATTGCAGGTACGCTCCGGAATGCCTCAAGGAGTGCAAGTTTTATTATGCCTCAGATGTTTGGTCTTTTGGGGTGACCCTCTACGAGCTCCTGACACGCTGTGACCCCGGGAGCAGCCCCCCAGTTGTGAGTCCTGCAAGAATTTCGGGCGGTTTTGGGGTTTTTTTTTTGTTGTTGTTTGTTTTTTTTGTTTTTTTTTTAATGGGGGGCGGAGGTGTTGAAATTCTTTTTCCTCACAGAAATTCCTGGAGATGATCGGGGCCACGCAGGGGCAGATGACAGTGCTGAGGTTGATCGAGCTGCTGGAGGGGGGAAAGAGACTCCCCGTGCCCAGGGATTGTCCCTGTGAGGTGGGAAATGGGGGAAAAAATGGGAGGGGAGAGGGGAGAAGAGGGAAAGGGAGAGGGGAAGGAGGGAAAGGGAGAGGGAAGGGAGTGGAGGGAAAGGAGAGGGGAGGAGGGAAAGGAGAGGGGAGGAATAAAAGGGAGAGGGGGAGGAGGAAATGGGAGAGGGGAGGAGGAAGTGGGAGAGAGGGAAAGGGAGAGGGGGCAAGAAATGGAGAGGGGAGGAGGAAATGGAGAGGGGAGGAGAGAAAGGAGAGGGGAGGAGGAAATGGGAGAGAGGGAAATGGGAGAAGGGAGCAGGAAAAGGGAGAGGGGAGGAGGGAAATGGGAGAGGGGAAGGAGAGGGGAGGAGGAAATGGAGAGGGGGAAGGAGGGAAAGGGAGAGGGAAAGGGAGGGGGGGCAAGAAATGGGGAGGGGAGGAGGGAGAGGGGAGGGGAGGAGGAAAAGGGAGAGGGGAGGAGGGAAATGGGAGAGGGAAAGGGAGTGGAGGGAAAGGAGAGGGGAGGAGGGAAAGGAGAGGGGAGGAATAAAAGGGAGAGGGGGAGGAGGAAATGGGAGAGGGGAGGAGGAAGTGGGAGAGAGGGAAAGGGAGAGGGGGCAAGAAATGGGGAGGGGAGGAGGAAATGGAGAGGGGAGGAGAGAAAGGAGAGGGGAGGAGGAAATGGGAGAGAGGGAAATGGGAGAAGGGAGCAGGAAAAGGGAGAGGGGAGGAGGGAAATGGGAGAGGGGAGGAGGAAATGGAGAGGGGAGGAGGGAGAGGGGAGGGGAGGAGGGAAATGGGAGAGGGGAAAGGAGGGAAAGGGAGAGGGAAAGGGAGGGGGGGCAAGAAATGGGGAGGGGAGGAGGGAAAGGAGAGGGGAGGAGAGAAAGGGAGAGGGGGAAGGAGGGAAAGGGAGAGGGAAAGGGAGGGGGGGCAAGAAATGGGGAGGGGAGGAGGGAGAGGGGAGGGGAGGAGGAAAAGGGAGAGGGGAGGAGGGAAATGGGAGAGGGGAGGAGGAAATGGAGAGGGGAGGAGGGAGAGGGGAGGGGAGGAGGGAAATGGGAGAGGGGAAAGGAGGGAAAGGGAGAGGGAAAGGGAGGGGGGGCAAGAAATGGGGAGGGGAGGAGGGAAAGGAGAGGGGAGGAGAGAAAGGGAGAGGGGGAAAGGAGGGAAAGGGAGAGGGAAAGGGAGAGGAGGAAGAAATGGGGAGGGGAGGAGGGAGAGGGGGGGAGAGAAAGGGAGAGGGGAGCAGGAAAAGGGAGAGGGGAAAAGGAGGGAAATGGGAGAGGGGGAAAGGAGGAAAAGGGAGAGGGAAAGGGAGGGGAGGAAGAAATGGGGAGGGGAGGGGAGGGGAGGAGGAAAAGGAGAGGCAATGGGGAAAATGGGGAGGGGGAAAGAGAAAAAATGGAAGGGGAGAGGGAAAATGGGAAGGGGAAAGAGAGGGGGAAATAGGGAAGGAAAAAGGGAGAGGGAAAAATGGGAAAGGAAGAAAAGGGGAAGGGGAGGGAAGAGGGAATGGGGAAGAGAAGGAGGAAAAGTGGGGAAGAGGAAGGAAAAAAGGAGGAGGGGGAAGGAAGAGGGAAAAGTGAGAGGAGGAGGAAAAACAGGGAAGGGGAAAAGAGGGAAATGGGGAAGAAAGGGGGGGAAACGGGAAGGAAAGAGGAAACCATGGAAAAGCAGGATAATTTCTTATCTTAATTTCTTTCTCAGATTTACAGGCTGATGAAGAACTGCTGGGAGGCCGAGGCCTCGTTCCGCCCGGCCTTCCCCAACCTCATCCCCATCCTGAAGAACTTCCAGGAGAAGTATCGGGCTCAGGCCCCCTCTGTGTTCAACCTCTGCTGAGGGGGGAAATCCCATGGAGTGGGGGGGAAAAAACCCCAAAATTCTGTGGGAGGAGGGGGAAAAAAACCCAAAATTCCATGGATTGTGGGGGGGGGGAAAAATCCCAAAATTCTATGGGAGGAGGGGAAAAAAACCCAAAATTCCATGGATTGTGGGGGGGGGAAAAATCCCAAAATTCTATGGGAGGAGGGGGAAAAAAACCCAAAATTCCATGGATTGTGGGGGGAAAAATCCCAAAGAAATTCCATGGATTGTGGGGGAGGAAAAATCCCAAAGAAATTCCATGGATTGTGGGGGGGGGGAAATCCCAAAGAAATTCCATGGAGTGGGGGGGGAAAAAAAAAACCCAAAATTGGGTGGAGTGGATGGGAAAAAAAACCAAAATTCCATGGATTGTGGGGGAAAAATCCCAAAGAAATTCCATGGATTGTGGGGGGAAAAATCCCAAAGAAATTCCATGGATTGTGGGGGGGGAAAAATCCCAAAGAAATTCCATGGATTGTGGGGGGGGAAAAAAACCCAAAATTCTATGGGAGGAGGGGGAAAAAAACCCAAAATTCCATGGATTGGGGGGGAAAAATCCCAAAGAAATTCCATGGATTGTGGGGGGGGAAAAAAACCCAAAATTGTGTGGAGTGGATGGGAAAAAAAACCCCAAATATTCCATGGACTGTGGGGGGGGGAAAAATAAAAAAATTCCATGGATTGTTGGGGGAAAGAACCCAAAGAAATTCCATGGATTGTGTGGGGGGAAAAAAAAAATCCCCCCCAAAAAATTCCATGGATTGTGGGTGGGGAAAAAGCCCCCCCCAAAAAAATCAATGGATTGTGGGGAAAAAAAAAAAAAAAAAGAAACAAACCAAAATTCCATGGAATGGGGTTGAAAAACCACAGAAATTCCGTGGAATGGGGAGACCCCCCCCCAAAAAAAAACCCAAAAAAAAAATAAAATTATGGAATGGGTGGAACACCTCAAAAAAAAAAAAAAAAAAAAAATCCGGGATGGAAACATTCTCCAAAAAAAAAAAGAAACAAACCCAAAAAATCCCAAGGAATGGGTGGAAAACACCCGAGAAATTCCATAAAATGGAAAAAAAAAAAAAAAAAAAAACCAACCCAAAAAATTCCTGATTTTTTTTCCCCCCCCTCCCCCCTCCTGCTGAACACTGTGAAGGAGATTCCAGGGATGCAGATTTTGGGGTAAAAAGGGGTGGATTTCTGGATTTCTGCATTTCTCCCCAATTTTGGGGTTGGGGGTCGTTTTTGGGTGGGTTTTTTTTGTTTGTTTTTGGTTTTTTTTTTTTTTTTTTTGTTTTTGTTTTTTTTTTTTTTTTTTTTTTGGGGGGGTGTGGGTGGGAGGAGCTGAATTTCCTTTCTTAAGATTTGGGGTCCTCCTCCACCTTCCCCCCCCTCCCCCCCCAAAAAAAAAAAAATAAAAAAAACCCAAAAAAACCTAAAAAAACAAACCCCAAAAAAACCCAGGAATTCCACAAAAAAAAAAAAAAAAGAAAAAACCCCTGGCACTTTATTGAGATTTTGGGGAGCTCCCAAAAAATTCCTTTATTTAATTACCTGCTGTGCCCCCTCCTCCCTTTGTCCCCCCCCCCCCCTAGAATTTGGGTGGGGGGGGGGGATTTGGGGGAAATCCCCTGGAATTTGGGGTGGGGACGGGGTTGGGATTTGGGGGGGGATCCCCAGGATTTTGGGGGATCCGAAATAAAGGATGGAAAAGGTCCCCTGGCTCTGTGTTGGGGGGGGGGGGTGTCTCTTTTTGGGGTTATTTTGGGGTTATTTTTGGGTCATTTTGGGGTCTCAGATCATTTTGGGGTCTCTTATCTTGGGTTATTTTGGGATCTCATTTTTGGGTCATTTTGGGGTCTCTTTTTTGGGTCATTTTGGGATCTCTTTTGGGTCATTTTGGGATCTCATTTTTGGGTCATTTTGGGGTCTTTTCTTTGGGTCATTTTGGGGTCTTTTTTGGGTCATTTTGGGATCTCATTTTTGGGTCATTTTGGGGTCTTTTTTTTGGATCATTTTGGGGCCTTTTTTTGGGTCATTTTGGGGTCTTTTCTTTGGGTCATTTTGGGGTCTCTGATCATTTTGGGGTCTCTTATCTTGGGTTATTTTGGGATCTCATTTTTGGGTCATTTTGGGGTCTTTTCTTTGGGTCATTTTGGGGTCTTTTTTGGGTCATTTTGGGGTCTTTTTTTTGGATCATTTTGGGGTCTTTCTTTTGGGTCATTTTGGGATCTCGGATCATTTTGGGGTCTCTTGGGTTATTTTGGGATCTTTTTTGGGTCATTTTGGGGTTTTTTTTGGATCATTTTGGGGTCTTTGGGTCATTTTGGGGTTATTTTGGGTCATTTTGGGGTTATTTTTGGATCATTTTGGGATCTCTGATCATTTTGAGGTCTCTATCTTGGGTTATTTTGGGATCTCTTTTTTGGGTCATTTTGGGGTCTTTTTTTGGGTCATTTTGGGGTCTCAGATCATTTTGGGGTCTCTTTTCTTGGGTTATTTTGGGATCTGTTGGGTTTATTTTGGGATCTCTATTGGGGTCATTTTGGGATCTCAGTTGGGTTTATTTTGGGATCTCTGGTTTATTTTGGGATCTCAGTTGGGTTTATTTTGGGATCTCTGGTTTATTTCGGGATCTCAGTTGGGTTTATTTTGGGATCTCTGGTTTATTTCGGGATCTCAGTTGGGTTTATTTTGGGATCTCTGGTTTATTTCGGGATCTCTGGTTTATTTTGGAATCTCTATTGGGGTCATTTCGGGATCTCAGTTGGGTTTATTTTGGGATCTCTGGTTTATTTTGGGATCTCAGTTGGGTTTATTTTGGGATCTCTGGTTTATTTTGGGATCTCAGTTGGGTTTATTTTGGGATCTCTGGTTTATTTCGGGATCTCAGTTGGGTTTATTTTGGGGTCTTCACTTAGGGTCTCCGTTGTGTCATAAGCGTCCGTCTCTCACGCCCTGACTCAGGGGATTTATTCATGAAGCAGTAACGAGCCGAAGCCGCGCCGGGCGGGCACCGGGGGCGCCCCTTCCTCCCTCAGCCGTTCCCGTGGGCTGCGGGTTCCGGACTTCTGCTCTCCCAAACCCGCTTCTGCTTCTGGCTATTCCACTGAACTCCTGTTGTCCTTTTGTTTCAACCAACACTCCTCGCGTCCTTCTGACCTCAATCCCTCCTTCTCTTCTCTCGCAATTTGTTCCTTAAATCTTTTTAATTCCTCATAGCTCAGCGCGAGTTCTTCTCCCTCTCCCGATCGAGTTCTTCTCCCCCCTCCTGATCGAGTTCTCCTCCCCCCTCCTGATCGAGTTCTTCTCCCCCTCCCGATCGAGTTCTTCTCCCTCTCCTGATCGAGTTCTTCTCCCCCCTCCCGATCGAGTTCTTCTCCCCCTCCCGATCGAGTTCTTCTCCCTCTCCCGATCGAGTTCTTCTCCCTCTCCCGATCGAGTTCTTCTCCCCCCTCCTGATCGAGTTCTTCTCCCCCTCCCGATCGAGTTCTTCTCCCCCTCCCGATCGAGTTCTTCTCCCCCCTCCTGATCGAGTTCTTCTCCCTGTCCTGATCGAGTTCTCCTCCCCCCTCCTGATCGAGTTCTTCTCCCCCTCCCGATCGAGTCCTTCTCCCCCCTCCTGATCGAGTTCTTCTCCCCCTCCTGATCGAGTTCTTCTCCCCCTCCCGATCGAGTTCTTCTCCCTCTCCTGATCGAGTTCTCCTCCCCCCTCCTGATCGAGTTCTTCTCCCTCTCCCGATCGAGTTCTTCTCCCTCTCCTGATCGAGTTCTCCTCCCCCCTCCCGATCGAGTTCTTCTCCCCCTCCCGATCGAGTTCTTCTCCCCCCTCCCGATCGAGTTCTTCTCCCCCTCCTGATCGAGTTCTTCTCCCTCTCCTGATCGAGTTCTTCTCCCCCCTCCCGATCGAGTTCTTCTCCCTCTCCCGATCGAGTTCTTCTCCCCCCTCCTGATCGAGTTCTTCTCCCCCTCCCGATCGAGTTCTTCTCCCCCTCCTGATCGAGTTCTTCTCCCTCTCCTGATCGAGTTCTTCTCCCCCCTCCCGATCGAGTTCTTCTCCCCCTCCTGATCGAGTTCTTCTCCCCCTCCTGATCGAGTTCTTCTCCCCCTCCTGATCCAGTTCTCCCCCCTCCCGATCGAGTTCTTCTCCCCCCTCCCGATCGAGTTCTTCTCCCCCTCCTGATCGAGTTCTTCTCCCTCTCCCGATCGAGTTCTTCTCCCCCTCCTGATCGAGTTCTTCTCCCTCTCCTGATCGAGTTCTTCTCCCCCCTCCCAATCGAGTTCTTCTCCCCCTCCCGATCGAGTTCTTCTCCCCCTCCCGATCGAGTTCTTCTCCCCCCTCCCAATCGAGTTCTTCTCCCCCTCCCGATCGAGTTCTTCTCCCCCTCCCGATCGAGTTCTTCTCCCCCCTCCCGATCGAGTTCTTCTCCCCCTCCCGATCGAGTTCTTCTCCCCCTCCTGATCGAGTTCTTCTCCCCCTCCCGATCGAGTTCTTCTCCCCCCTCCCGATCGAGTTCTCCTCCCCCCTCCTGATCCAGTTCTCCCTCTCCTGATCGAGCGAGTTCTTCTCCCATCTCCCCATCGTTTGAGATGTGTTCGTATTTAGCTTTAATTAACATCAGGTGAGCAGCCTCTAATCACCCTTTGACAATTTCTATGAGCTCATTAAAGATGCAGGGTCCGAAAGTTAATCCGAACACCAGAAACAACAAAGGATTTGTGATTGTAGATAACAGAGTGAGCCAGGGAGAGCTGTTGAACCAAGTTTCATCCCGGGACCGTTGAGCTTCTCTTTCTCACCTTCTTTGCTCTGGCCTTTCTCTCAGTTTAGCCCTTGTATCTCTAACAACCCCGGGGTGATCTGCATAAATGCAACATTCTTCTTTAAGTTCTCCTTGCTGAAGGAAGATTAAATCCAGTCCCCTTCTGTTTTGTAAAACTACCTCAGATAAAGATCGAACAGATTTTTCTAAGGCCGTGATTGATTGTTCTATTCCAGCTAAATCTTCATCTAAGGCTGTCCTTAATGTATTAAACTCTGTTGTTTGTCTCACTGGGGAAGCTGTTCCTGTGCCCACCAACACAAGTGTGGCCACAGCAAGGGCTGGAAAGGGCTCTCTCTTTTTTATAAATGATGTTCCGGGGTGTTTTGGGCTTGATATACATATTCCTCTGGGTGGTTTTACAATTTTGGGGACCACCACAACTTGTACACAATATTCTGACGTTTCATTAAAGGTGTCCAGAGAGATACACGGTGTTAGTCCTGCTACACTGCAGATCCATTTTGCATTTTCTGTGGGTATTAACCATTTGGGCAGGGGCTTCTCTTTTCTTGGCACTAGTTATCACCCCACAAAGGTGTTGCATCCACATCGGCCTTTTCCTGTCACAGAGGCCAGAGTAACCCCCGGCCTGCTCGGTTCTTTCCAGTTACATTGATTGGGGTTACTTTAGCTTTTTGAATTACTCCAATAGCTTCATAAAACGGTGCTTTAACGCTAAAGCAGAGCCAACAATGCTCAGTTAGGTTAGGCTGGGTTACAGTGAGCACATTAAAAGCTGCAGAAAGCAAATTTCACAAAGGGCTGTTAGGAAGTGGGGTATCGGTGGGGCGGTCGGTGGGAAAAGTGTTATCCTCTGATTTGGTAGTGGTATTATCTATCGATTCAATGCCTGGCTTCAATTTTGGGGGCTCCTTTACCACTGGGTTAGGACCTACACCTACCGGGTCATTTGGGGCTATTTCTTTCTTTATCAGTATTAATCCTCCTCGGTCTGGCCCTGGCTCCCTGTACCTCACTCCCCAGGTTTTACCTGTTAACCATCCCGCATCCTCTGGTTGAGTTATGTTGATAAAAAGATGATTGCAGTTCCCTGCTGAGACAATTCCTCCGCTCCAATCCATATTTGGGGGAGTACATCCCCGAGGGCCCCATCCTACACTGATAAATTCATCTTGGCCGCCACCCGGTGTCCAACCATAAGCGACTGTTTCACATCCCCAATAGGCACAAAAATATTCTGAAGGATAATTACAATACGATTTTCCGGGGTTTGAACTAGGACAGAAATAGAATCCTAACTTATTTAGACAAGGGCTTATGGGTACTAGGTCACACAGCTGAGTGGTAAAACTTGGGGGTCGGATATAACCTGTGATTGTAACACCTGCTGATCATTCCATCGAATTAGGGACCATTTGAAAGGTTGATGCTTGTTCACATAAGCATCTGCTTGGCTGATTTGTATAAATATTACAGCCAGAATCCCCATAACCTGCAAGAACGGTGTGGTCCTGGTGGATTTTCATTCCCAACTCCTTTGTGTCCCATTGTGAAATTTGTATTTTTTTGCACCCTCACCCGGGTCCATGAGTGATTTCTGGGATTTAAAATCCTCGAGGCAGTTTTTAGAACGTTTCTGAATTGTTCCGGTCTGTGGCTTCTCTCCTCCACCTTTTCTTATCCCTCTGCCTCGCGCGCCGACTCGGTTGCTTCGAGCCGCGAGGGGAACCATCTTCTCAGATATTCTTCAGGAGGGCCACGTCGTTTTTGGTGCCTCTTTTTATAGGATTCCCAGTTCTTGTCCTTCACTTGCTCTGAAGAACACCAGACCCCAGGTACTGCTTTTCTACAATTTCCCTTAATGATTTTAGCTATAAAAGGAGCTGGTTCATTAGGATGGAAGCAATAATTTTCTGGCCTTGCCCCCCCTTGTGAATACCTTCACAAAATTGGAGATCCTTGGGGCAATATTCCACTCTCTTCCCCTTCACGTAAAATCCTTTCAGTAAGCTCCCTTTGTAGTTGATAACAATTCTTACAAACACCTCTGGGTGCAGTTCCTCTCCAACAATGGAGCCACCACCGTTCTTGGCAAATTTTACAAACAAAACATACAAATGGATAACAACCACAATCCTTGTTCGAGCAATGTATCTTGAAATATCCAGTTATCAAGTAGTTATACTTAATTTCGCTGTCTCGTTGTACCCGAACTACCTTCACAGTGTTCATTTAAGTCTGTTTTAGGGTGACTCTAAGATCTCCTGGAGCGCTGGTTACTTTCCAGTGTTCCTCGGAGGAGGACTGTATAGGTCCTTTATCCTGCTTGCACGAGTCCAGCCTTTTTCCGTGGTTCTGATGGCAGTTTCTGTGGTGAGCAACACAACATAGGGACCTTCCCAAGTTGGAGTTAACGTATTTTCTTTCCATGTTTTAACCAAAACCTTATCACCCACTTTTATATTGTGAATCGCTAAGTCAAGAGGAGGTCTTTGTACCAATAATCCAGCTTTTCTGAGTTTATCACGAGCTTGTGTCAGCTGTATTATGTAATGATTAATTTGTTGATTACTTATCTCGGGATGATCCGCTGGGGCATCCATATTATACGGCATTCCGTAAAGCATTTCAAAGGGGGAAATCCCTACATCAGTCCGGGGTTGAGTGCGTATATTTAGCAAAGCTAAAGGTAAACATTTTACCCAAGATAATTGTGTTTCGTACATCAGCTTGGTTAGTTGTTTCTTTATTTCTCCATTTATTCTTTCTACTTTCCCCGAACTCTGTGGGTGCCAAGGAGTGTGACACTTCCATTTTGTCCCCAGGGCTGAAACAATTTCTTTAGCGATTTTAGATGTAAAATGTGCCCCCCTGTCCGAATCTATCACCGCTATTAACCCATATCGAGGGATGATATCTTCTAGCAAAATTTTCACCGCTGCTTGTGTAGTTGCCCTAGAGGTAGGAAAAGCTTCTACAAAATGGGTTAAATGGTCAATTATCACTAACAAATGTTTGTATCTCCCTACCTTGGGCAAATCAGTAAAGTCAATTTGAATGTGTGAAAAAGGTCTGCACGCTAAATCCCTTCCCCCAGCTTCCCGTTGTCTCCACTGCTTCTTATTCACCTTTTGACAGGTTAAACATCGTTGTGTGACCTGTTTGGTTAAGTTACACATCCCAATACAGACATATTTAATAGCAAATTGATCTATCAAGGCTTGTGCACCCCAGTGAGTTCTGGACTGGATGGCTTTTAAAATTCTTCAGGCTACCGCGCGCGACCCGTCTGGCAATTCTCATTTATTTCCCTTCTTCACTACCCCCATTTTGTTTAATTTTTGTTGTTCCCTCTCGGTGAATGTGAGTATTTCAATGGGCCCCGTGATAATAACAACGCGTCTTAGTGGGATTTAAACAGACACATTTTATCCCATTTATTCTGGAATTTTCCCAGCAAAGCATACGAGGTGATTTGTGTGAATCTTTTTCACAAAAGGGGCAATTTCTCTTTAACTCCTGCAGCTTTTAACACCCTGAGGGCTGCTGTCTTTGCCCGGTGACCCTCTGGGTTATTTCCCCTCACTCGATTGTTTACTCCAGCCTGGTGCCCTTTTACATGGACCACAGCTATTTCAGTGGGCCGCCTCAGAGCCTCTAAAACCTTCCTTACTCGATCTTCAGGAATTAATCCTTTTCCCTGGGAATTAATTAAACCTTTCTCTTCCCAAAATGATTGTAATTTGCTTCAGGTACCAACAGGAGGGTTCCTAAACCCGATTTTGAGCTGCTTTCAAAAGCTACATCTTTAATCACAGGCACACTAAAAGGTTCTCCCTTCGCCCCCACAACTTGGGCATTTTTTTAATATTTTTTTTTTTGCATCCTAAAGGGAGGTTTTGTACTGTTCACCTTTCCGCTCCAGTGTCAATTAAAAACTCAATTTCCCGTTGTTGGGGACCCCCTTTCAGTTTCACCAAGGGCTCTGATCTTTCTCGGGTCCCCAGCAAATAGAGCCCCTGACCCCCCAATCTTCCTTCAATTCTTTCTCATCCGCAATCCTTTTCCGACAATTTTTTTTTTGGAAAATGCCCTCTCTTCCCACAACAATAACAAAGTCCCCTGGGTGCCCTCCTTTTCTCTAGGCACATTTCTGGTTCTGGGAGGGCCCCCCTTCGAGGAGAATCGATCAGTTGTTACCCGTTGCCCCTCACGTACTGCTGCCATCATTACCCTATCCTGCTTTTTGTGTCCTTCCTCCTCTCTCCTGACTCACGCCTTCTGCGCTTCCCGCGACAATTCGTCTAAACCACGATCGTGCCAATCCTCCATTTTCTCTTTTTTTTTTTTTTCCTGATGCCAGGCCAAGATTTTGCTACAAATTGGGTTTTTAATAACACTTGACCTTCTGGAGTATCGGGGTTCACCCCGTTGAAATGACCTCCGGAGCCTCTCTGTCCATTCAGTAGGGTCCTCATCCTTCTTTGGGCTTTCACAGAAGGATTTATTTACATTTTGTCCCCGAGGGACAGATTCCCGGATTCCTTGGATTAGGATAGTTCTTAAGTCTGCCATGTGGGCTCGGTGCTGTGGATTTTGCTTATCCCAGTTGGGGCGTTGCAATGGCCACTTCACATCAGTTTGGGGACCTGCCTGGTGGTCCCTGTCCCACACCCTCATTCCCGCTGTTCTGATCATTCTCCTTTCCTCAGAAGAGAACAAAATTCCTATGATAGACTGCATTTCATCCCACGTATATATATTGGGACCCAAAAATTGATCAGCCCCACCCCAAGGGGATCTTCTAACAAATGTCCCATCTCCTTCTTGAATTCTCTTAACATCTCCAGAATTAAGGGGCACTTCTAGAGTTTACACAAATATTTAACGCCTGGCAAATCCAGTCTTCGGAACCTCCAAATACCGGCCAAAACAGATTATCTCCACGGATCTGTTTCCCTCCCCACACCTCCATACAATAATGGATCATTTTGACCTTATCCTTCCCTTTCCTAGAAGGATAATCATTCCAATATTTAATCATCATCATCCCTAACGGACTGTCAGGGGGTATCTGGGGAAGCTTTACCGGGGTCCCCTTACCCATGGGATCAGAGGGCTTGCTTTTCCCCTGTCCCATCTTCCAGAACACCAACAAACACTCACACACACGTTTCCCTCTTTTTGTGGCCCAGTCCCTCGCGGGATTTGGGAACCGCACTACTCAGAGGTCCGCACTCACTTCGCCCACATTGGGCGTCTCATTTGCTGTGTCCTGGGATACCCAACCCCAACCGAGCGGATTCCCAAATATACTTACCCTTCCTGCGTCTTCGCCCGGGGCTTCGTGCACAAAGATTATGGGGTTACCGATTTTTCCTTTGCTTGTTACCAATTTAGGGTTCGTCGGTAAGGGTCCAGGAGGGTGGACGCAGCACCAAGGCCGCTAAAAGCGGGGCGCCTCCCTGGTGGAGGTCTCCCACCGGGCTGCCCTTATCCGAGTCACGGCACCAAATTTGTTATAAACGTTCGTCTCACACACACACACTGACTCAGGGCCAATCCCAAATCGACCAGTGGGATTTGTTAAGCAAGCGGTAACAAGCCAAAGCAGCGCTGTGCGGCCGGGAGTTAGCGCTGCACCGAGGGCGCGTCCTTTCCTCCCTCAGCCGATGGGGTTCAAAAGTCCATCGGAACCAACCAATAGGATTCAGGGATCTTAGGGCTCGCCCGCTGTCGTCCAATCCCAAGCGCGGACACTACCACAGCTCCCTGCTGCCCAATAGGAATCGCCGGCTCCTCCGGAGTGTTTTCCCGCGCTGCCCAATCCCCGCTGCGGGTATTGCGGTCCGGCCCCTCTTCCAATGAGAAGCGGTGTTGTTGGCGTGGCGGGCGGCGAACGGGTCAAGATGGCGGAGGCGCTCTCGGTGAGCGGGGCCGGGCCCGAGCCCGAGCCCGAGCCCGAGCCCGAAGCGGAGCCACCGGCAGGGCCTGACCGGGTCCCTGAGGAGGATTTACCGCCGCTGGACCCGGCCGAGGTGCGGAGCCGCCTGGAGCACAGCGCGCGGCAGTTCCGCAACCGGCGGAAGCTGCTGATCCGAGGCTTACCGGCGGATGTGAGCAACCAGGTGAGGCGGGGAACCGGGAACGGCAGCGGGAGCGGGATGGAGAACGGGGATGAGAGGAATGAGGGAACGGGAGTGCTGGGTCTGAGGGGTTGAGAACCGGGAACGGGGCCGGACCCCTCCCGGCCTGGGGACCCCCAAATCCATCCCGCATTTCCCCTTCCCTTCTTTCCTTCCTTCTTCCCAAATCTTTCCATTCTCTGCCTCCAAATCCTTCCCCCCCCCCCCCCCCCCCCTTCAAACCCGGAATTCCCAAATTCTCTCCTGGAATTCCCAAACCACCTCCCCCGGCTGCGTTTTTCCCTTTGCCATTCCCGAGAGTGAATCCTTGCCCCGAGGCCGAAGGTTGGGAATTATTTCGGGACGGGCCAAGTCTGGACGATCCGGTTTGGGAAGAGGAGGAGAAACTTCCCGAGGTGTCCTGAGGGGGGGAAAAAAATCTTGGAATGTCAAACTGGGGACACTGGGAGAGGCACGGGTGATCCTCATCCATTCATTCCCAGGAATTTTTTTTCCCCGCTTTCCATAGGAAATCTTGCCTTGCTGTTTTTTTATTATTTTTTTTTTTCTAGGATGTCCATGAGTTGCTGAAGGGTTACGACCTCAAGTATTGCTTTGTGGACAAGTACAAGGGGATAGGTGAGGAGGAATCCCTGGAATTCCGGGATGAGCTCCCAGGATCCCCAAAAATTCAGGGAAAAAGGGAACGGCTTGGGAGGCTTTCCCAGTTCCCACCCGGGGATGCTTTTCTACTCCAAGCCCCTTTTTCCACGAATTCTTCCCTTTCCCAAACCCCTTTTTCCCCATAAATCCCCCTTTCCCCAAACCCCATTTCTCCACAAATCCCCTTAACCCAAACCCCATTCCCATCAAGCCCCCCCCTTTCCCCAAACCCTATTCCCCCCATTCCCATCAATCCCCCCTTTCCCAAATCCTGTTCCCCAAGGAATTCTCCCTTTTCCCCAAACCCCATTCCCCACTGAATTCCTCCATTCCCTCATCAAACCCCTTCCCTTTCCCTAAACCCCATTTCCCCGTCAATCCCCTTTCCCCAAACCCCATTTCCCCAAGGAATTCTCCCCTTTCTCCAAACCCCATTTCCCCATCAATCCCATTTCCCTGAACCCCATTCCCATCAACCCCCCCTTCCCCAAATCCTGTTCCCCAAGGAACTCTCCCCTTTCCCCAAACCCCATTTCCCCATCAATCCCCTTTCTCCAAACCCCATTTCCCCAAGGAATTCTCCCCTTTCTCCAAACCCCATTTCCCCATCAATCCCATTTCCCCGAACCCCATTCCCATCAACCCCCCCTTCCCCAAATCCTGTTCCCCAAGGAATTCTCCCCTTTCCCCAAACCCCATTTCCCCATCAATCCCCTTTCCCCAAACCCCATTTCCCCAAGGAATTCTCCCCTTTCCCCAAACCCCATTTCCCCATCAATCCCATTTCCCCGAACCCCATTCCCATCAACCCCCCCTTTCCCAAATCCTGTTCCCCAAGGAATTCTCCCCTTTCCCCAAACCCCATTTCCCCAAGGAATTCTCCCATTTCCCCAAACCCCATTTCCCCATCACCCCCCCTCCCTTCCCCCAAAACCCCAAACACCCCCCCCCACATTCCTCCACCCAACTCCTCCTCCTCCTCCAGCCTTCATCACCCTGCTCAACGCCGACCAAGCCTCCCGTGCCATCCAACAGTTCCACGGCTCCAAGCTGCGGGAGCGGGAGCTGCGGGTGCAGCTGCAGCCGGCGGACGCCGTGCTGTGCGTGGCCAACCTGCCCCGCCTGCTGAGCCAGCAGCACTTCGAGGAGCTGCTGAGGCCCTTCGGCAGCCTGGAGCGCTGCTTCCTGGTCTACAGCCAGGCCACGGGCCACTCCAAAGGTAACGGAGGTCAGGGGTCACTGCAGAGGTGACGCAGGTCAGGGGTCACTGCAGAGGTAACGGAGGTCAGGGGTCACTCCAAAGGTAACGGAGGTCAGGGGTCACTGCAGGGGTGACGGAGGTCAGGGGTCACTGCAGAGGTGACGCAGGTCAGGGGTCAGTGCAGGGGTAACGGAGGTCAGGGGTCACTGCAGAGGTGACGCAGGTCAGGGGTCACTGCAGAGGTGACGGAGGTCAGGGGTCACTGCAGAGGTAACGGAGGTCAGGGGTCACTGCAGAGGTAACGGAGGTCAGGGGTCACTGCAGAGGTGACGGAGGTCAGGGGTCACTGCAGAGGTGACGGAGGTCAGGGGTCACTCCAAAGGTAACGCAGGTCAGGGGTCACTGCAGGGGTAACGGAGGTCAGGGGTCACTGCAGGGGTAACGGAGGTCAGGGGTCACTCCAAAGGTAACGGAGGTCAGGGGTCACTCCAAAGGTAACGGAGGTCAGGGGTCACTGCAGAGGTGACGCAGGTCAGGGGTCACTGCAGAGGTAACGGAGGTCAGGGGTCAGTGCAGAGGTGACGCAGGTCAGGGGTCACTGCAGAGGTAACGCAGGTCAGGGGTCACTGCAGAGGTGACGGAGGTCAGGGGTCACTGCAGGGGTAACGCAGGTCAGGGGTCACTGCAGGGGTAACGGAGGTCAGGGGTCACTGCAGGGGTAACGGAGGTCAGGGGTCACTGCAGAGGTGACGCAGGTCAGGGGTCACTGCAGAGGTGACGGAGGTCAGGGGTCACTGCAGAGGTAACGCAGGTCAGGGGTCACTGCAGAGGTGACGCAGGTCAGGGGTCACTGCAGGGGTAACGGAGGTCAGGGGTCACTGCAGAGGTGACGCAGGTCAGGGGTCACTGCAGGGGTAACGGAGGTCAGGGGTCACTGCAGGGGTGACGGAGGTCAGGGGTCACTGCAGGGGTGACGGAGGTCAGGGGTCACTCCAAAGGTAACGGAGGTCAGGGGCCACTCCAAAGGTAACGGAGGTCAGAGGTCACTGCAGAGGTAACGGAGGTCAGGGGTCACTGCAGAGGTGACGGAGGTCAGGGGTCACTCCAAAGGTAACGCAGGTCAGGGGTCACTGCAGAGGTAACGCAGGTCAGGGGTCACTGCAGAGGTAACGGAGGTCAGGGGTCAGTGCAGAGGTGACGCAGGTCAGGGGTCACTGCAGAGGTAACGCAGGTCAGGGGTCACTGCAGAGGTGACGGAGGTCAGGGGTCACTGCAGGGGTAACGCAGGTCAGGGGTCACTGCAGGGGTAACGGAGGTCAGGGGTCACTGCAGGGGTAACGGAGGTCAGGGGTCACTGCAGAGGTGACGCAGGTCAGGGGTCACTGCAGAGGTGACGGAGGTCAGGGGTCACTGCAGAGGTAACGCAGGTCAGGGGTCACTGCAGAGGTGACGCAGGTCAGGGGTCACTGCAGGGGTAACGGAGGTCAGGGGTCACTGCAGGGGTGACGGAGGTCAGGGGTCACTGCAGGGGTGACGGAGGTCAGGGGTCACTCCAAAGGTAACGGAGGTCAGGGGCCACTCCAAAGGTAACGGAGGTCAGAGGTCACTGCAGAGGTAACGGAGGTCAGGGGTCACTGCAGAGGTGACGGAGGTCAGGGGTCACTCCAAAGGTAACGCAGGTCAGGGGTCACTGCAGAGGTAACGCAGGTCAGGGGTCACTCCAAAGGTAACGGAGGTCAGGGGTCACTGCAGAGGTGACGCAGGTCAGGGGTCACTGCAGGGGTAACGGAGGTCAGGGGTCACTGCAGAGGTGACGGAGGTCAGGGGTCAGTGCAGAGGTAACGCAGGTCAGGGGTCACTGCAGGGGTGACGGAGGTCAGGGGTCACTCCAAAGGTAACGGAGGTCAGGGGCCACTCCAAAGGTAACGGAGGTCAGAGGTCACTGCAGAGGTAACGGAGGTCAGGGGTCACTGCAGAGGTGACGGAGGTCAGGGGTCACTCCAAAGGTAACGGAGGTCAGAGGTCACTCCAAAGGTAACGCAGGTCAGGGGTCACTCCAAAGGTAACGCAGGTCAGGGGTCACTGCAGAGGTGACGCAGGTCAGGGGTCACTCCAAAGGTAACGGAGGTCAGGGGTCACTCCAAAGGTAACAGAGGTCAGAGGTCACTCCAAAGGTAACAGAGGTCAGGGGTCACTGCAGAGGTGACGCAGGTCAGGGGTCACTCCAAAGGTAACGGAGGTCAGGGGTCACTCCAAAGGTAACGGAGGTCAGGGGTCACTGCAGAGGTAACAGAGGTCAGGGGTCACTCCAAAGGTAACGGAGGTCAGGGGTCACTCCAAAGGTAACGGAGGTCAGGGGTCACTGCAGAGGTGACGGAGGTCAGGGGTCACTGCAGAGGTAACGGAGGTCAGGGGTCACTCCAAAGGTAACGGAGGTCAGGGGTCACTGCAGAGGTGACGCAGGTCAGGGGTCACTGCAGAGGTAACAGAGGTCAGGGGTCACTCCAAAGGTGACGCAGGTCAGGGGTTCCTGTACCTTTAGGAGTTACTTTAACCAAGTTTTAACCCCGTTGTTTCCTTTGTCTCTGATTTCTCCTTCTCTTTTCTCTTTCCTCCTCACAAATTTCTTGCCTTTAGCTCTAATTCTGCTTTTTGCAGCTTTCCCCAAAACCCCTTTAATCCCAACGATTCCTACCCAAAATTTAATTTCTTTTATTCCTACGACTCTGGAACTTTCTTTAACCAAGTTTTAACACAAATATTTTATTTATCCTTCCTTTCCACATCTCCTTCCACCTTCCTGCTGCCGAATTTAATACTTTCACCTAACTCCGACCACAATCCCCCCAACTTCCAACCCCTGTTTTTTCCCCAACCTCTCCCCCAAAACTTCTTCAATCCCAACGATTCCCACCCAAAATTTAATTTCCTTTTTTCCTACGACTTTGGGAGTTACCTCAGCCAACTTTTAACACAAATATTTTATTTATCCTTCCTTTCCACGTCTCCTTCCACCTTCCTGCTGCCGAATTTAATACTTTCCCCTTAACTCCGACCACAATCCCCCCAACCTCTGCCCCAAAACCCCTTTAATCCCAACGATTCCCACCCAAAATTTAATTTCTTTTATTCCTACGACTCTGGAACTTTCTTTAACCAAGTTTTAACACAAATATTTTATTTATCCTTCCTTTCCACGTCTCCTTCCACCTTCCTGCTGCCGAATTTAATACTTTCACCTTAACTCCGACCACAATCCCCCCAACTTCCAACCCCTTTTTTTTTCCCCAACCTCTCCCCCAAAACTTCTTCAATCCCAACGATTCCCACCCAAAATTTAATTTCCTTTTTTCCTACGACTTTGGGAGTTACCTCAGCCAACTTTTAACACAAATATTTTATTTATCCTTCCTTTCCACGTCTCCTTCCACCTTCCTGCTGCCGAATTTAATACTTTCACCTTAACTCCGACCACAATCCCCCCAACTTCCGACCCCTTTTTTTTTCCCCAACCTCTCCCCCAAAACCCCTTTAACCCCAACGATTCCCACCCCAAAGGTTACGGCTTCGTGGAGTTCATGAAGAAGGACTCTGCAGCCAGGGCCAGGTCGGAGCTGCTGGGGAAGCAGCTGGGCACCAGGACTCTCTACGTGCACTGGAGCGAGGCGGCCGCGCTCAGCCCGGAGCTGCTGCACTCGCGCTGCCTCTGCGTGGAGCGGCTGCCCCGCGGCTTCCGCGACCTGCCCCGACTGCGCCGCCTCTTCGGGGCCGGCCCCGCGCCCTCCTTCTGCCAGGTGAGACTGCGGGGGTGCCTTGGGGCTTTGGGGGGGTTTTGGGGTTTTTTTGGGGATTTTTTGGGGTTTTTTTGGGGATTTTTTGGGGATTTTATGTGATTTTTTTTGGGATTTTTTGTGATTTTTTACGGATTTTTTGGGGATTTTTTGGGGATTTTTTTGGGGATTTTTTTGGGTTTTTTTGTGATTTTTTTTGGGGTTTTTCGTGATTTTTTTGGGGTTTTTTGTGATTTTTTTGGGATTTTTTTAGGATTTTTTGGGGATTTTTTTCGGGTTTTTTGGGGATTTTTTTGGGATTTTTTGGGGGTTTTTTTGGGGGTTTTTTTAGAATTTTTTTGGGGTTTTTGGGATTTTTTTGTGATTTTTTTGCGTATTTTTTGGGGATTTTTTGGGGTTTTTTGTGATTTTTTGGGGGATTTTTTGGGGTTTTTTTGGGGATTTTTTGGGGATTTTTGTGGGATTTTTGTGATTTTTTTGGGGTTTTTCGTGATTTTTTTGGGATTTTTTGGCGATTTTTTGGGGATTTTTTGGGATTTTTTGTGATTTTTTTTGGGATTTTTTGGGGATTTTTTGTGATTTTTTTGGGATTTTTTTAGGATTTTTTTGAGGATTTTTTAGGATTTTTTTGGGTTTTTTTTGTGATTTTTTGCGTATTTTTTGGGGATTTTTTTCCGGTTTTTTTGTGATTTTTTGCGTATTTTTTGGGGATTTTTTGGGGTTTTTTGTGATTTTTTTGGGGATTTTTTGGGGGTTTTTTTTTGGGGTTTTCTTGGGGATTTTTTGGGGATTTTTTTTGGGGATTTTTTGGGTGATGTTTTGGTGGTTTTGGGTTTGTTTGGGCCGTGGGGCTGCCCCGCGGCTTCCGCGACCTGCCCCGACTGCGCCGCCTCTTCGGGGCCGGCCCCGCGCCCTCCTTCTGCCAGGTGAGACTGCGGGGGTGCCTTGGGGCTTTGGGGGGGTTTTGGGGTTTTTTTGGGGATTTTTTGGGGTTTTTTTGGGGATTTTTTGGGGATTTTATGTGATTTTTTTTGGGATTTTTTGTGATTTTTTACGGATTTTTTGGGGATTTTTTGGGGATTTTTTTGGGGATTTTTTTGGGTTTTTTTGTGATTTTTTTTGGGGTTTTTCGTGATTTTTTTGGGGTTTTTTGTGATTTTTTTGGGATTTTTTTAGGATTTTTTGGGGATTTTTTTCGGGTTTTTTGGGGATTTTTTTGGGATTTTTTGGGGGTTTTTTGGGGGTTTTTTTAGAATTTTTTTGGGGTTTTTGGGATTTTTTTGTGATTTTTTTGCGTATTTTTTGGGGATTTTTTGGGGTTTTTTGTGATTTTTTGGGGGATTTTTTGGGGTTTTTTTGGGGATTTTTTGGGGATTTTTGTGGGATTTTTGTGATTTTTTTGGGGTTTTTCGTGATTTTTTTGGGATTTTTTGGCGATTTTTTGGGGATTTTTTGGGATTTTTTGTGATTTTTTTTGGGATTTTTTGGGGATTTTTTGTGATTTTTTTGGGATTTTTTTAGGATTTTTTTGAGGATTTTTTAGGATTTTTTTGGATTTTTTTGGGTTTTTTTTGTGATTTTTTGCGTATTTTTTGGGGATTTTTTCCGGTTTTTTTGTGATTTTTTGCGTATTTTTTGGGGATTTTTTGGGGTTTTTTGTGATTTTTTTGGGGATTTTTTGGGGGTTTTTTTTTGGGGTTTTCTTGGGGATTTTTTGGGGATTTTTTTTGGGGATTTTTTGGGTGATGTTTTGGTGGTTTTGGGTTTGTTTGGGCCGTGGGGCTGCCCCGCGGCTTCCGCGACCTGCCCCGACTGCGCCGCCTCTTCGGGGCCGGCCCCGCGCCCTCCTTCTGCCAGGTGAGACTGCGGGGGTGCCTTGGGGCTTTGGGGGGGTTTTGGGGTTTTTTTGGGGATTTTTTGGGGTTTTTTTGGGGATTTTTTGGGGATTTTATGTGATTTTTTTTGGGATTTTTTGTGATTTTTTACGGATTTTTTGGGGATTTTTTGGGGATTTTTTTGGGGATTTTTTTGGGTTTTTTTGTGATTTTTTTTGGGGTTTTTCGTGATTTTTTTGGGGTTTTTTGTGATTTTTTTGGGATTTTTTTAGGATTTTTTGGGGATTTTTTTCGGGTTTTTTGGGGATTTTTTTGGGATTTTTTGGGGGTTTTTTGGGGGTTTTTTTAGAATTTTTTTGGGGTTTTTGGGATTTTTTTGTGATTTTTTTGCGTATTTTTTGGGGATTTTTTGGGGTTTTTTGTGATTTTTTGGGGGATTTTTTGGGGTTTTTTTGGGGATTTTTTGGGGATTTTTGTGGGATTTTTGTGATTTTTTTGGGGTTTTTCGTGATTTTTTTGGGATTTTTTGGCGATTTTTTGGGGATTTTTTGGGATTTTTTGTGATTTTTTTTGGGATTTTTTGGGGATTTTTTGTGATTTTTTTGGGATTTTTTTAGGATTTTTTTGAGGATTTTTTAGGATTTTTTTGGATTTTTTTGGGTTTTTTTTGTGATTTTTTGCGTATTTTTTGGGGATTTTTTTCCGGTTTTTTTGTGATTTTTTGCGTATTTTTTGGGGATTTTTTGGGGTTTTTTGTGATTTTTTTGGGGATTTTTTGGGGGTTTTTTTTTGGGGTTTTCTTGGGGATTTTTTGGGGATTTTTTTTGGGGATTTTTTGGGTGATGTTTTGGTGGTTTTGGGTTTGTTTGGGCCGTGGGGCTGCCCCGCGGCTTCCGCGACCTGCCCCGACTGCGCCGCCTCTTCGGGGCCGGCCCCGCGCCCTCCTTCTGCCAGGTGAGACTGCGGGGGTGCCTTGGGGCTTTGGGGGGGTTTTGGGGTTTTTTTGGGGATTTTTTGGGGTTTTTTTGGGGATTTTTTGGCGATTTTTTGGGGATTTTATGTGATTTTTTTTTGGGATTTTTTGGGGATTTTTTGGCGATTTTTGGGGATTTTTTGGGATTTTTTGGGATTTTTTTGGGATTTTTTTGGGGTTTTTTTTCTGATTTTTTGCGTATTTTTTGGGGTTTTTTGTGATTTTTTTGGGGGATTTTTTTGGGATTTTTTTGGGATTTTTTTGGGATTTTTTGAGTATTTTTTGGGGTTTTTTGTGATTTTTTTGGGGTTTTTTGTGATTTTTTTGGGATTTTTTTTAGGATTTTTTGGGGATTTTTTTCGGGTTTTTTGGGGATTTTTTTGGGATTTTTTGGGGATTTTTTGGGGGTTTTTTTAGGATTTTTTTGGGGTTTTTTGGGATTTTTTTTGTGATTTTTT
>NC_085077.1:1130195-1184915 GCF_963662255.1 Cinclus cinclus
CGGATGGGCACAGCCCCCCCCGGCCATGGGGCAGAGCGAGTCGCAGCAGGAGGCTGAGGTGGGACGTGTCCCTGTCCCCAACCCCGCTGTCCCCAAGGCCTGGGGACACTCTGGGGCTCAGCTGTCCCTTGTCCCCCCCACCACCCCTCCTCTCCTTGCAGGGCACGGTGCTGAGGGGGCTGCTGGCCGTATTCAGCAGGGAGCAGCTCCCGGCGCGTGCGGTGAGCGTGTCACCCGTGTGTCACCTTGTCACCCGTGTGTCACCTTGTCACCCGTGTGTCGCCTTGTCTGTGTGTCACCTGTGTGTTGCACCTGTGTGTCACCTCTGTGTCACTTGTATCACCTTGTCCCTGGGGGCAATGTCCCCAGTGTCCCCACATCCCCAGTGTCCCCAGGGACAGTGTCCCCAATGTCCCCAGTGTCCCCAGTGTCCCCAATGTCCCCAATGTCCCCAGTGTCCCTAATGTCCCCAGTGTCCCCAGTGTCCCCAATGTCCCCAGTATACCTAGGGACAGTATCCCTAATGTCCCCAGTGTCCCCAGGGACAGTGTCCTTAATATCCCCAATGTCCCTACGGGCAGTGTCCCCAGTGTCCCCAGGGACAGTGTCCCTAATGTCCCCAGTGTCCCCAATGTCCAGTGTCACCAATGTCCCCAATGTCCCCAGTATCCCTAGGGACAGTGTCCCTAATGTCCCCAGTGTCCCCAGTGTCCCCACGTCCCCACTGCTGCTCACCACCCCTTGAGGGGACCTAACTTTGTCCCTTGAGGACATCTCCCTGTCCCTGACCTTGGGGACCCCTTGGGGACACCTTGGGGACACCCCCATCTCTCCACAGGTGCTGGGGACAATCCTGGGCCTCGCCATCATCGTCATGGCTGTGGCCGTGCTGGGCTGGTGGCTTCGCCTCAAGAGTGAGTGCCACCCCCGAACTGGCCCTGGGGACAGAGGTGACACCGCCGTCCCCTCACCTCGTCCCCTCCTTGTCCCCAGAAGTCCCCGCTCAGGAGCCTCCCCGGTACCGCTTCCGCAAGAGGGACAAAGTCCTGTTCTACAGCCGCAAGATCATGCGTAAGGTGACCCTCGGGGTGGCAGGGAGGTGACGCCGTGCCACCGCCCCCGTGTGACGCCCGCCGTGTCCCCTCCCTGCCAGGTGTCCCAGTCCACGTCCTCGCTGGTGGACACCTCGGTGGCCAGCGGGGCCGCGCGGCTGCGCAGCCGCAAGAAGCTCAAGGTGCTCAGCATCGCCAAAAAGTGAGTGGGCGTGTCCCCATGGTGTCCCCACATTGTCCCCTTGGTGTCCCCAGTGGCGTCACTAGTGTCCTCTTGCTGTCCTGGTGTCCTTGTGGTCTTCCTTCTGTCCCCTTGTTGTCCCCTTGGTGTCCCCACAATGTCCCCGTGTCCCCAGGGTCTCAGCCAGCTTCCTGTGCATTCAGAAGGAGCCACACTGTCCCCTGTCAGTCCCCAGTGTCCCTGTGGTGTCCATGCAGTGTCCCCACACTGTCCCCACACTGTCCCCTGTCAGTCCCCAGTGTCCCTGTGGTGTCCATGCAGTGTCCCCACACTGTCCCCACACTGTCCCCTGTCAGTCCCCAATGTCCCTGTGGTGTCCATGTAGTGTCCCCACACTGTCCCCACACTGTCCCCTGTCAGTCCCCAGTGTCCCTGTGGTGTCCATGCAGTGTCCCCACACTGTCCCCACACTGTCCCCTGTCAGTCCCCAGTGTCCCTGTGGTGTCCATGCAGTGTCCCCACACTGTCCCCACACTGTCCCCTGTCAGTCCCCATGTCCCTGTGGTGTCCATGCAGTGTCCCCACACTGTCCCCACACTGTCCCCTGTCAGTCCCCAGTGTCCCTGTGGTGTCCATGCAGTGTCCCCACACTGTCCCCACACTGTCCCCTGTCAGTCCCCATGTCCCTGTGGTGTCCATGCAGTGTCCCCACACTGTCCCCTGTCAGTCCCCAGTGTCCGTCCCCATGTCCCTGTGGTGTCCATGCAGTGTCCCCACACTGTCCCCACACTGTCCCCTGTCAGTCCCCAGTGTCCCTGTGGTGTCCATGCAGTGTCCCCACACTGTCCCCACACTGTCCCCTGTCAGTCCCCATGTCCCTGTGGTGTCCATGCAGTGTCCCCACACTGTCCCCTGTCAGTCCCCAGTGTCCCTGTGGTGTCCATGCAGTGTCCCCACACTGTCCCCACACTGTCCCCTGTCAGTCCCCATGTCCCTGTGGTGTCCATGCAGTGTCCCCACACTGTCCCCACACTGTCCCCACACTGTCCCCTGTCAGTCCCCAGTGTCCCTGTGGTGTCCATGCAGTGTCCCCACACTGTCCCCACACTGTCCCCTCTCTGTCCCCAGGGTCTCAGCCAGCTTCCTGCGCATCCAGAAGGAACCTCCCACGCTGCAGCTGAAGGAGCCTCCACCCTCGGTGCTGGAGGCCGACCTGACCGAGTTCGACGTGGCCTCGTCACACCTGCCCTCAGAGGTGCTCTACATGCTCAAGAACGTCCGGTGAGCGGGGGGGGGAGTGGCCAGGGTGATGGCTACGGGGTCAGGGGGATGGCCACCGGGGTCAGGGGGATGGCCACGGGGTCAGGGGGATGGCCACCGGGGTCAGGGGGATGGCCACGGGGTCAGGGGGATGTCATGGGGTCAGGGGGATGGCCAGGGGGTCAGGGGGATGTCATGGGGTCAGGGGGATGGCCAGGGGGTCAGGGGGATGTCATGGGGTCAGGGGGATGGCCAGGGGGTCATGGGGATGGCTGTGGGGTGTTGGGATCCATCCGTGGGGATCAGGATCCATTTATGGGGTCGGGATCCATTTATGGGATCAGGGTCCATCCCTGGGACCAGCACTCGAGCACAGGGATCGAACTCCACCCTTGAACACCTCTGCAAGGGAATCCCTGTGTCCCCTCTGTCCTCACAGTGTCCCTGCTGTCCCCATGTCCTGGTGGTGACACCGCTGTCCCCTCGGTGACACCGCTGTCCCCTCCATGTCCCCGTCACAGGGTGCTGGGACACTTTGAGAAGCCGCTGTTCCTGGAGCTGTGCAAGCACATGGTGTTCCAGCAGTGCCAGCAGGGCGAGGACGTGTTCCGGCCCGGCCAGCCCGACACCAGCATCTACGTCCTGCAGGAGGGCAAGCTGGAGCTGCTGCTCACCGAGAGCGTGAGGGGACACCTGGGGACACCTGGGGGACACCTGGGCCACAGACCACAGACAGCCGGGGACATCTGGGGACGTGGAAGGATATCTGGGGACGTGGAAGGACATCTGGGGGGCACCAGGGACACGTGGGTGGGTGTCCTGGAGACATTTGGGACACCTGGGGACACTCAGTGGACACCTGGGGACATTGGAGACACGTGGGGACATCTGGGGGACAGAGCACAGACGGCCAGGGGTGTCCAGCAGACATCTAGGGGTTAACCAGGGGACGTGGAAAGATATCTAGGGGGACACCGGGGACACCTGTGGGGACACTCAGGGATATTTGGGGAACACTTCAGGGAGAGGTGGGGACACTTGGGACAGCCAGGGACATCTGGGGACACCCTAGGGACAGCCAGGGTCACACAGGGGAGGCCTGGGGACATTCAGGTGACACTCGGGTGACAGCAGGTGACAAGGGGCATGTCCCAGCAGGACGGGAAGGAGACGGTGATGAAGGAGGTGTTCCCTGGGGACAGCGTGCACAGCCTGCTCAGCATCCTGGACGTCATCACGGTACCTTGGGGACATCCTGGGGACTCTCCCCAAACCCACCTGTGACCACCCCAAATCTAGCCAAGGTCACCCCAAACCCAACAGTGACCATCTAACCATGGCCACCCCAAACCCAACAGTGACCACCCCAAACCCAACAGTGACCACCCCAAACCCAGCAGTGACCACCCCAAACCCAACCTTGACCACTCCAAACTCAGCCATGACCACCCCAAACCCAACCTTGACCACCCCAAACCCAACAGTGACCACCCCAAACCCAGCCATGACCACCCCAAACCCAACCTTGACCACCCCAAACCCAACAGTGACCACCCCAAACCCAACCTTGACCACTCCAAACCCAACCATGACCACCCCAAACCCAGCCATGACCACCCCAAACCCATCCTTGGCCACCCCAAACCAGCCCTGGCTGTCCCCAGGGCCACCAGCGGCCGTACCGGACAGTCTGTGCCCGCGCCGCCGAGGACTCCACGGTTCTGCGCCTGCCGGTCGAGGCCTTCTCGGCCGTGTTCGAGAAGTACCCCGAGAGCCTGGTCAGGGTGGTGCAGGTGAGCCAGGGGGCCTGGGGGACCCCCAGGGTGTCCCTTGGCGTGGCCAGGGACCCACGGTGGCCTCGGGGTGTCCCCGCAGATCATCATGGTGAGGCTGCAGCGTGTCACCTTCCTGGCCTTGCACAACTACCTGGGTTTGACCAACGAGCTCTTCAGCCATGTGAGTGAGCACTCTGGATGCAGCTGTGGGCAACGCAAAGTCACCTGTGGGCAACCCGAACCCAGCAGTGACCACCCCAAACCCAGCAGTGACCACCCCAAACTCAACAGTGACCACCCCAAACCCAGCAGTGACCACCCCAAACTCAAGAGTGACCACCCCAAACCCAGCAGTGACCACCCCAAACTCAAGAGTGACCACCCCAAACCCAGCAGTGACCACCCCAAACTCAACAGTGACCACCCCAAACCCAGCAGTGACCACCCCAAACCCAGCAGTGACCACCCCAAACTCAACAGTGACCACCCCAAACCCAGCAGTGACCACCCCAAACTCAACAGAGACCACCCCAAACCCAGCAGTGACCACCCCAAACTCAACAGAGACCACTCCAAACCCAGCCGTGACCACCCCAAACTCAACAGAGACCACCTCAAACTCAACAGAGACCACCCCAAACTCAACAGAGACCACTCCAAACCCAGCAGTGACCACCCCAAACCCAGCAGTGACCACCCCAAACTCAACAGAGACCACCCCAAACCCAGCAGTGACCACCCCAAACTCAACAGAGACCACCTCAAACTCAACAGAGACCACCCCAAACCCAGCAGTGACCACCCCAAACCCAGCCATGACCACCCCAAATACAACCTTGACCAAACCCCCGATACCCACGACCTCTTCAACCACATGAATTCTGTCTGAAATTTGGGATATCCTGGGCCGGACCAGGAGTCCCTCTGGTGTCCCCCAAACTCCTCAGGTGTCCATCTGTCCCCTCTGATGTCCCTCTGTCCCCCAAACCTCCAGGACATGCAGCCCCTGCGGCTCTTCCCTCAGCCCGGCCACGCCGCCCGCACCAGCCCCGTCCGGCACAGCAAGCGCGGCCTGGGCAGCACCGACGAGGGCCGGGACACCGGTGAGACCCCAACAGCTTCCCCAAACCCCCACCCCAATAACTTTTTTTGGGGTTTCACGCCGAGTTTTTTTTGGGATCTCACCCCACAGCCGAGCTGATAAAAGCCGCCGGCCTGGAGACGCCGGTGCCGCCGCCGCCGCCGCTGAGCCGCTGCATCTCCATGCCCGTGGACATCTCTGGTGGGTGCCGGCCGTGCCAGGAGGGGTGGCGGTGTCACCCGGGGGTGGCTTCGACACCGTTTGGTGACACCCCCTGACCTGACCCCGCCCAGGCATCCAGAGGGGTCCTCGCTCGGATTTTGACATGGCGTACGAGCGCGGGCGCATCTCGGTGTCGCTGCAGGAGGACGGCAGCGGCGCCTTCGGGCAGGTGCGGGGCCTGTCTGTTGGATCTCACCCCACAGGCCCCTCGATTCCATCTCGAGTCCCACCCCAGTTCCATCCCGAATTCCAATCCCGCCCCCAAAGACCTCTAAATTCCATCCCAAATCCCATCCCAAATTGCATTGCAAATCCCATCCAGAATCCCACCCAAATTCCATCCTGAATCCCACCCAAATCCATCCCAAATCCAACCCAGATTCCATCCCAAATCCCATCCCAAACCCCATCCTGAATCCCACCCAAATTCCATCCCAAATCCGACCCAGGTTCCGTCCCAAATCCCATCCCAAACCCCATCCTGAATCCCACCCAAATTCCATCCAAAATCCAACCCAGGTTCCGTCCCAAATCCCATCCCAAACCCCATCCTGAATCCCACCCAAATTCCATCCAAAATCCAACCCAGGTTCCGTCCCAAATCCCATCCCAAACCCCATCCTGAATCCCACCCAAATTCCATCCCGAATCCAACCCAGGTTCCGTCCCAAATCCCATCCCAAATCTGATCCAGTTTCCATCCCAAACCCCATCCTGAATCCCACCCAAATTCCATCCCAAATCCATCCCAAATCCCATCCCAAATCCTACCCAGATTCCATCCCAAATCCAGCCCAAATCCCATCCTGAATCCCACCCAAATTCCATCCCAAATCCATCCCAAATCCCATCCCAAATCCTACCCAGATTCCATCCCAAATCCAGCCCAAATCCCATCCCAAATCCTACCCAGATTCCATCCCAAATCCAGCCCAAATCCCATCCCAAATCCAACTCAAAGTCCATCCTGAATCCAACCCCGATTCTATCCCAAAGTCCACTCAAATCCCACCCTAATCCCATCCCAAATCCCACCTGAATCCCACCCTAATCCCATCCCAAATCCCTCCCCCAAATATCGCTCAAATCCCCCCCCCCAAAATATCTCCCAAATCCCCCCAAATATCCCCAAATCCACCCCAAATCCCCCCCAGATATCCCCCAATATCCCCAAAACCCCCCCAAATCCCACCCCAATCCCCCCCCAGGTGTCCCAGGAGCCCAAGGAGCGCAAGTCGGTGACTCTGGAGGAGCAGCCCTCGGGGATTTACCACTACAGCTCCTGCGAGGACACGGGGACGGGGACGGGGACAGGGACAGGGACGGGGACAGGGATGGGGACAGGGATGGGGACGTGTCCCTTCGGGCCCTACCAGGGCCGCCAGACCAGCGACATCTTCGAGGAGGCCAAGAGGGAACTCATCAAACTCATGAAGGTTGAGGTGAGGGGTCAGCAGGGATTTGTGGGGTTGGGGTGGGTTCCTGGTGGTTTCCTGGTGGTCCTGTGGGGTCAGGATGGGTTCAGGATGAGTCCCTGTGGTTTCCTGGAGCTCCTGTGGGGTCAGGGTGGTTTCCTGGTGGTCCTGTGGAGTCAGGATGGGATCCTGGTGGGTTCCTGGTGGGTTCCTGGTGGGTTCCTGGTGGTCCTGTGGGGTCAGGATGGGATCCTGGTGGGTTCCTGGTGCTCTTGTGGGGTCAGGATGGGATCCTGGTGGGTTCCTGGTGCTCCTGTGGGGTCAGGATGGGATCCTGGTGGGTTCCTGGTGGGTTCCTGGTGGTCCTGTGGGGTCAGGATGGGATCCTGGTGGGTTCCTGGTGCTCCTGTGGGGTCAGGATGGGATCCTGGTGGGTGCCTGGTGGGTTCCTGGTGGGTTCCTGGTGCTCTTGTGGGGTCAGGATGGGATCCTGGTGGGTTCCTGGTGGGTTCCTGGTGGGTTCCTGGTGCTCCTGTGGAGTCAGGATGGGTTTGGGATGTGTTCTGGTGCTGGCCCCACCACAGTCCCATTCTCCTCTCCAGGACCCTTCTCTGCTCAACAACCGTGTCCTGCTCCACCACGCCAAGGGTGGCACGGTCATCGCCCGCCAGGGTGACCAGGTGGGTTCTGGGCACTGTCCCTGTCCATGTCACCTCCTCCTACCCCGTGGTGGGGCAGGAACGACCCCAGAACCAGAGGAGGAGAACCACGAGAACCACCATGGCGGTGCTGGTGGCACCTCCCACCCGGGGTGACCTTGGAGGTGACGGGGGGGTGACAGCAGGTGGCACCAGGGGACGGGGGTGACCCCGGGTGACCCCAGATCACACAGCTGACCCCGGCTGACCTTAGGTGACAGAGCTGACCCCAGCTAACCCTAGCTGACCCCAGATGAAAGATGTGACCCCGGGTGACCCCGGGTGCCCCCAGGTGACCCCAGGTGCCTTTCCCCCAGGACGTGAGCCTGCACTTTGTGCTCTGGGGCTGCCTGCACGTGTACCAGCGCATGATCGACAAGGAGGAGGACGTGTGCCTGTTCCTCACGCAGCCGGGCGAGCTCGTGGGCCAGCTGGCCGTGCTCACGGGCGAGCCCCTCATCTTCACCATCAAGGCCAACCGCGACTGCAGCTTCCTCAAGATCTCCAAGTCCGACTTCTACGAGTCAGTGACCCCGAGGGGCCGCCCCGCTGTCTGGTGGTGGGGTCACGGGGGGGGGGGGTCTGGGGGGGATTGCTGTGGCCTCGGGGGGGGGGGTCCTGTGTCGATTTGGGGTGGTTCTCGTCACTTCGGGGTGGTTCTCGTCACTTTGGGGTGGTTCTCGTCACTTTGGGATGGTCCCACATCTCTTTGGGGTGGTTCTCATCACTTCGGGGTGGTTCTCATCACTTTGGGATGGTCCCACATCTCTTTGGGATGGTCCCACATCTCTTTGGGGTGGTTCTCATCACTTCGGGGTGGTTCTCATCACTTTGGGGTGGTCCCACATCTCTTTGGGATGGTCCCACATCTCTTTGGGGTGGTTCTCATCACTTCGGGGTGGTTCTCGTCACTTTGGGGTGGTTCTCATCTCTTTGGGATGGTCCCACATCTCTTTGGGGTGGTTCTCATCACTTCGGGGTGGTTCTCGTCACTTTGGGGTGGTTCCACATCTCTTTGGGATGGTTCTCATCACTTCGGGGTGGTTCCCGTCACTTTGGGATGGTTCCACATCTCTTTGGGATGGTTCTCATCGCTTTGGGATGGTTCCCATCTCTTTGGGGTGGTTCTCATCACTTCGGGGTGGTTCTCGTCACTTTGGGATGGTTCCACATCTCTTTGGGGTGGTTCTCATCACTTTGGGGTGGTTCTCGTCACTTTGGGGTGGTCCCACATCTCTTTGGGGTGGTTCTCATCACTTTGGGATGGTCCCACATCTCTTTGGGATGGTTCTCATCACTTTGGGGTGGTTCTCATCACTTTGGGGTGGTCCCACATCTCTTTGGGGTGGTTCTCATCACTTTGGGATGATTCCACATCTCTTTGGGATGGTTCTCATCACTTTGGGGTGGTTCTCATCACTTTGGGGTGGTTCCCATCTCTTTGGGATTGTCCCACATCTCTTTGGGATGGTTCTCATTGCTTTGGGGTGGTCCCACATCTCCTTGGGATGGTTCTCATCGCTTTGGGGTGGTCCCACATCTCTTTGGGGTGGTTCCCATCTCTTTGAGATGGTTCCCATCACTTTGGGGTGGTTCTCATCACTTTGGGATGGTTCCCATCTCTTTGGGGTGGCCCCACACCTCTGTGGGGTGTTCCCACATGTCCCCAAGGGATGCTCCCAACCCCAGGGTTAAATTCCAGGGTGTCCCAAGTGACGCCACCGCCATGGGAATGTTCCCCCTCCACCCCCGGGTGCATTTTGATGTCCCCAGGGTGCCCTTTGATCTTCCCCACCCACATTTTGGTGTCCCTTGGGTGTCCTGTGAGCCTCCCCATCCCCATTTTTGGGGACCCCATCCCCAATTTTTCTGACTCCATCCTCATTTTGTGAGTCCCCATCCCCATTTTCTCTGCCCCATCCCCATTTTCTGGGCCCCCATCCCCATTTTGTGGGTCCCCATCCCCATTTTCTGGGCCCCCATCCCCGTTTTCTCTGCCCCATCCCCATTTTCTGGGCCCCCATCCCCATTTTCTCTGCCCCATCCCCATTTTCTAGGCCCCCATCCCCATTTTCTAGGCCCCCATCCCCGTTTTCTCAGCCCCCATCCCCATTTTCTCTGCCCCATCCCCATTTCCTCTGCCCCATCCCCATTTTCTCTGCCCCATCCCCGTTTTCTCTGCCTCCATCCCCATTTCCTCTGCCCCATCCCCATTTTCTCTCCCCCATCCCCGTTTTCTCAGCCCCCATCCCCATTTCCTCTGCCCCATCCCCATTTTCTCTGCCCCATCCCCGTTTCCTCAGCCCCATCCCCATTTCCTCTGCCCCCATCCCCATTTTCTCTCCCCCATCCCCGTTTTCTCAGCCCCCATCCCCATTTCCTCTGCCCCATCCCCATTTCCTCTGCCCCATCCCCATTTCCTCTGCCCCCATCCCCATTTTCTCTCCCCCATCCCCGTTTTCTCAGCCCCCATCCCCATTTCCTCTGCCCCCATCCCCATTTCGGGGTCCCCAGGACGTGCTGTCCCCCCAGGATCATGCGGGAGCAGCCCAGCGTGGTGCTGAGCGTCGCCCACACCGTGGCCGCCCGCATGTCGCCCTTCGTGCGCCAGATGGATTTCGCCATCGACTGGATGGCCGTGGAGGCCGGCCGGGCTCTGTACAGGTGAGCCACCCCTCCGAGGTGAGCAGGTGACCTCGGGGGAGGCCAGCGGGGGCCACCACGGGCGCTGTCCCCCCCCCCGCAGGCAGGGGGACAAGTCGGACTGCACGTACATCGTGCTCAACGGGCGGCTGCGCTCCGTCATCCAGAAGGGCAGCGGCAAGAAGGAGCTGGTGGGGGAGTACGGCCGAGGAGACCTGGTGGGAGTGGTGAGTGTCACCTGCTGGGGACACCTGGGGGACACGGCGGGGGCGGAGGGGTCACGGGGGACACACAGGGGACAGAGGGGACAGCGGGTGACAGAGGTGACAGAGGTGAGGTGACACCAGGTGACAGAGGGAGTGGAGGGGACAACAAATGACAGAGGGGACCCCCGGTGACAGAGGGGACACCCAGTGCCAGAGGAGACAATGGTGACAGAGAGGACACCAGGTGACCTCAGGTGACACCAGGTGACCTCAGATGACCTCAGGTGACACCAGGTGACAGAGGAGACACAGGTGACCTGAGGTGACACAGGTGACAGAGATGACACAGGTGATACAGGTGACCTGAGGTGACACAGGTGACGCCAAGTGACAGAGGTGACACCAGGTGACCTCAGATGACCTGAGGTGACACCAGGTGACAGAGATGACGCAGGTGACACAGGTGACCTCAGGTGACACAGGTGACCCCAAGTGACAGAGGTGACACCAGGTGACACCAGGTGGCTCCGTCACAGGTGGAGGCGCTGACTCGGCAGCCCCGGGCCACCACGGTGCACGCGGTGAGGGACACGGAGCTGGCCAAGCTGCCCGAGGGGACTCTGAACAACATCAAGAGGAGATACCCACAGGTAGCCCAGGTGTCACTGCGGGGTGGCCACCACGGCACGGCTGGTGGCCGTGACTCTAACCAAAACTGCCTTTAATTAAGGAGTTAATGGAGCTGTTGGAAGAGAAGGGTGGTGGCACCTGAGGTGGCCAAGGGTGAGGGTTGGTGGCACCTGGGGTGGCCAAGGCCAGACAGTGATGGTGGCACCCGAGAACTCCCGCAGGCCACCGGCGAGTCCCTGCCAGGTCCTGTGGCCATCCTGTCCCCGTCCCTGTCCCCACAGGTGGTCACCCGCCTCATCCACCTCCTGAGCCAGAAGATCTTGGGCAACCTCCAGCAGCTCCGCGGGCCCTTCCCAGGTAGGACCCGGTGACAACGGGGGGTGGTGGCCGTCACCGGAGCCTTGTGCCCACTCCCCGTGTCCACCCAGGGTCCGGCCTGGGCGTGGCGTCCAGCTCGGAGCCCATCAACCCCACCAGTAACCTGTCGACGGTGGCCGTGCTGCCCGTGTGTGACGAGGTGCCCATGGCGGCCTTCACGCTGGAGCTGCAGCACGCGCTCAGCGCCATCGGTGAGTGACCGCGGGAGTGACCGTGGGACAGTGACCATGGACAGTGACCATGGGGAGTGACCATGGGGCAGTGACCACGGGAATGTGACCGTGGGACAGTGACCATGGGGAGTGACCATGGACAGTGACCATGGGGAGTGACCATGGGGCAGTGACCATGGACAGTGACCGTGGACAGTGACCGTGGGACAGTGACCATGGACAGTGACCATGGGGAGTGACCATGGGGAGTGACCATGGGGCAGTGACCACGGGAATGTGACCGTGGGACAGTGACCATGGGGAGTGACCATGGACAGTGACCATGGGGAGTGACCATGGGGCAGTGACCATGGACAGTGACCGTGGACAGTGACCGTGGGACAGTGACCATGGACAGTGACCATGGGGAGTGACCATGGGGAGTGACCATGGGGCAGTGACCACGGGAATGTGACCGTGGGACAGTGACCATGGGGAGTGACCATGGGGAGTGACCATGGGACAGTGACCATGGACAGTGACCGTGGGACAGTGACCATGGACAGTGACCATGGGAGTGACCATGGACAGTGACCATGGGACAGTGACCATGGACAGTGACCATGGGAGTGACCATGGACAGTGACCATGGGGCAGTGACCATGGACAGTGACCATGGGAGTGACCATGGACAGTGACCATGGGGCAGTGACCATGGGACAGTGACCATGGGACAGTGACCGTGGGACAGTGACCATGGACAGTGACCGTGGACAGTGACCGTGGGACAGTGACCATGGGGCAGTGACCATGGACAGTGACCGTGGACAGTGACCATGGACAGTGACCATGGGGAGTGACCATGGGGAGTGACCATGGGACAGTGACCATGGACAGTGACCGTGGGACAGTGACCATGGACAGTGACCATGGGAGTGACCATGGACAGTGACCATGGGGAGTGACCATGGGACAGTGACCATGGACAGTGACCATGGGGCAGTGACCATGGACAGTGACCATGGACAGTGACCGTGGGACAGTGACCATGGACAGTGACCATGGGAGTGACCATGGACAGTGACCATGGGACAGTGACCATGGGACAGTGACCATGGGAGTGACCATGGACAGTGACCATGGGGCAGTGACCATGGGAGTGACCGTGGGACAGTGACCATGGACAGTGACCATGGACAGTGACCATGGACAGTGACCATGGGAGTGACCATGGACAGTGACCATGGGACAGTGACCATGGGACAGTGACCATGGACAGTGACCGTGGGACAGTGACCATGGGACAATGACCACGGGAATGTGACCGTGGGACAATGACCATGGACAGTGACCACGGGGCAGTGACCATGGGAGTGTGACCGTGGGAGTGACCATGGGGAGTGACCACAGGAGTGACCGCGGGAGTGACCGTGGGACAGTGACCATGGACAGTGACCATGGACAGTGACCGCAGGGCAATGACAACAGGCGGTGGCCACAGGGAGTGACCATGGGATAGTGACCACAGGCTGTGTCACCCTGGTGACCTGGAGTGCTCTTGGCTGTGGTGGGCATCATGAAGGTGATGGCGGCACGATGGTGACTGCAGCATGGTGGTGACCACAACCCCGTGGCCTGGAGATGACCAAAACCCCATGGTGTGGTGATGACCATGACCTAGAAATGACCACATCCCCATGACCTAGAGATGACCACATCCTCACACCACCGCGCTGACCACGGCCTGGAGTTGACCAGAGCCTCACGGTGTGGTGATGACCATGACCTAGAAATGACCACATCCCCAATGGCACCATGATGACCCTGACCCTGGACACGACCACAACCTGGAGATGACCGCGTCTCCAGTGCCACCGTGCTGACCATGACCTGGAGATAACCACATCCCCATGGCATGGTGCTGAACCATAGCCTGGAGATGACCCCATCCCCGTGGGGTCCCCAGGCCACTGACCACATCCCCACGTCCCCAGGCCCCACGCTGCTGCTGACCAGTGACATCATCCGCGCCCGCCTTGGCTCCTCGGCTCTGGAGAGGTAAGCACGGCGGGCGCTCAGCGGTGTCCCCCAGGCCCCCCAGGCCATCGCTGACCGCTCGGTGGCCCCGGGCAGCATCCAGGAGTACCGGCTGTCGGGCTGGCTGGCGCAGCAGGAGGATCTGCACCGCATCGTGCTCTACCAGACCGACTGCACGCTGACCCCCTGGACCCTGCGCTGCATCCGCCAGGCGGATTGCATCCTCATCGTGGGGCTGGGAGAGCAGGAGCCGGCACTGGGAGAGGTGGGACGGGGATGGGGACCTGGGAGAGGGAGGAGGGGGACAGGGATGGGGACAGGGATGGGGACCTGGGAGAGGGAGGAGGGGGACAGGGATGGGGACGGGGACCTGGGAGAGGTGGGACGGGGATGGGGACCTGGGAGAGGGAGGAGAGGGACAGGGATGGGGACAGGGATGGGGACGGGGACCTGGGAGAGGTGGGATGGGGATGGGGACCTGGGAGAGGGAGGAGAGGGACAGGGATGGGGACAGGGATGGGGACGGGGACCTGGGAGAGGGAGGAGAGGGACAGGGATGGGGACAGGGATCTGGGAGAGGTGGGACGGGGATGGGGACAGGGATGGGGACCTGGGAGAGGGAGGAGACGGACAGGGATGGGGACAGGGATGGGGACGGGGATCTGGGAGAGGTGGGATGGGGATGGGGACAGGGACGGGGATGGGGACAGGGACCTGGGGAGGACCTGGTGGGGACAGGGGTCTGGGGAGGACAGGGATGGGGACCTGGGAGAGGAGGGACAAGGACCTGGGGGGACAGGGACGGGGACAGGGATCTGGGAGAGGAGGGACAGGGATGGGGACAGGGATCTTGGAGAATTGGGACAGGGGTCTGGGGGGGACAGGGATGGGGACAGGAACAGGGATCTGGGAGAGGAGGGACAGGGTCTCTCGGGGGGGACGGACAGGGACCTGGGAGTGGGACACAGGGATGTGGGGACACAGGGACATGAGATACAGGGACATGGCCCAGCTCCAGCGGTGACCCAGCCCCGCTGTGGTGCCCCCACAGCTGGAACAGATGTTGGAGAACACAGCGGTGCGGGCTCTGAAGCAGCTGGTGCTGCTGCCCCGCGAGGACAGGGTGGCACAGGGGTGACACGGGGGTGACCCAGCACTGTGGGGGTGACACAGGCGTGACCCAGCCCCGCTGTGGTGCCCCCACAGCTGGAACAGATGTTGGAGAACACAGCGGTGCGGGCTCTGAAGCAGCTGGTGCTGCTGCACCGCGAGGACGGCGCTGGCCCGGCCCGCACGGTCGAGTGGCTCAACATGCGCAGCTGGTGCTCGGGCCACCTGCACATCCGCTGTCCTCGCCGCGTCTTCTCCCGCCGCAGCCCGGCCAAGCTGGTGAGTGTCCCCTCCCCCTGGCGCTGTCCCCTCCCCCGGGGGTGGCCGTCACTCTGCGCTGTCCCCTCCCCTGCAGCGGGAGATGTACGAGAAGGTGTTTGAGAAGAGCCCCGACCGCCACAGCGACTTCTCGCGCCTGGCGCGCGTCCTCACGGGGAACACCATCGCACTGGTGCTGGGCGGCGGCGGTGCCAGGTGTGCCACCTGTCCTGTGTGCCACCTGTCCAGTGTGCCACCTGTCCTGTGTGCCACCTGTCCCTGTCCTGTGTGCCACCTGTCCAGTGTGCCACCTATCTCTGTGTGCCACCTGTCCAGTGTGCCACCTGTCCTGTGTGCCACCTGTCCCTGTCCTGTGTGCCACCTGTCCAGTGTGCCACCTGTCCAGTGTGCCACCTGTCCTGTGTGCCACCTGTCCCTGTCCTGTGTGCCACCTGTCCCTGTCCTGTGTGCCGCCTGTCCTGTGTGCCAGCTGTCCAGTGTGCCACCTGTCCCTGTCCCTGTGTGCCACCTGTCCTGTGTGCCACCTGTCCCTGTCCATGTGTGCCACCTGTCCAGTGTGCCACCTGTCCCTGTCCCTGTGTGCCACCTGTCCTGTGTGCCACCTGTCCCTGTCCATGTGTGCCACCTGTCCAGTGTGCCACCTGTCCCTGTCCCTGTGTGTCACCTGTCCTGTGTGCCACCTGTCCCTGTCCTGTGTGTTGCCTGTCCTGTGTGTCACCTGTCCCTGTCCCCTGTGCCCCCTGTCCCCATGGCCCTGTGTCCTGTCCCTGTCCCCAAATCCCTGTGGTCTCACGTCCCTGTGTCCCCATACGCAGTGTCCCCATGTCCCCCTGTCCCCATGTCCCACTGTCCCCCTGTCCCCATGTCCCCATGTCCCACTGTCCCCATGTCCCACTGTCCCCACACCTCCCTTTCCCCCCACAGTACCCCCAGCCCCTCACTTTTCTCACTTTTCTCACTTTTCCCTCTTCTCTCACTTTTCCCTCTTCTCTCACTTCTCTCACTTTTCTCACTTTTCTCATTTATTTTCTCATTTTCCCCCTCGCTGCCGGCAGGGGCTGCTCTCACATCGGGGTCATCAAGGCCATGGAGGAGTCGGGGATCCCCATCGACCTGGTGGGGGGCACCTCCATCGGAGCCTTCATCGGCGCGCTCTACGCCGAGGAGCGCAGCGCCGTACGCACCAAACAGCGCGCCAGGGAGTGGGCCAGGGTACGGGGACAGGGACGGGGGGACAGGGACAAGGGGACAGGGACAGGGACATGGGGACAGGGACGTGGGGATGGGGACATGTGGACAGGGACGGGGGGACAGGGACAGGGGACAGGGACATGGGGACAGGGACATGGGGACAGGGACAGGGGGACAGGGACAGGGACAGGGGGACAGGGACAGGGACAAGGGGACAGGGACATGGGGACAGGGACGTGGGGACAGCGACAGGGATATGGGGACAGGGACAGGGGGACAGGGACAAGGGGACAGGGACGTGGGGACAGGGACAGGGATATGGGGACAGGGATATGGGGACAGGGACAGGGGGACAGGGACAAGGGGACAGGGACGTGGGGACAGGGACAGGGATATGGGGACAGGGATATGGGGACAGGGACAGGGGGACAGGGACAAGGACAGGGGGTCAGGGACAAGGGGACAGGGACACGGGGTCAGGGACAAGGGGACAGGGACAGGGATATGGGGACAGGGACAGGGGGACAGGGACAAGGACAGGGGGTCAGGGACAAGGGGACAGGGACATGGGGACAGGGACAGGGAGATGGGGACATAGGGACATGGGGAGACAAGGACATAGGGACATAGGGACAGGGACATGGCCTGAGGGGGGGACGTGGGGCCAGGGTGGGTGACAGGGACATGGCCACCCCCAGGGACCTGTGCCCAACCCTGTCCATTTCTAATCCGGCCTCTTCCTCCTTCTTCTTCATCTCCTTCCTGCTCCATTTCTCTCCTCCTCCTCCCCCTCCTCCTCCCCAGTGCATGAATTCCGTTTTCGAGACCGTGCTGGACCTCACCTACCCCATCACCTCCATGTTCTCGGGCTCGGCCTTCAACGCCAGCATCAACCGCGTCTTCCAGGACAAACAGATCGAGGTGTGTGTCCCCACGGCGTCACCCCCCGCCCCGTGCCACCCCCGGGGTGTCCCCAGGGCGTCGCCCAGCCCGTGCCATCCCCGCAGGACCTCTGGCTGCCCTACTTCAACGTCACCACGGACATCACGGCCTCGGCCATGCGGGTGCACACGGACGGTGAGAGCCCGCGGGGACACGCAGGGGACACGGTGGGGACACGGGGCAGGGGTGGCTTCCTGAACCACTGGGGACATCACTGGGGAGGGGACAGCTGGGGCTGCATGAGGCGCTAACATGGCTGCTGACCACTAACCCAGTAACCCCCCGTGAGCGCGGGGACATGGCGGTGGCAGTGCTGGCTGGGGACATCGAGGTGGCGTTGGGGACGTCGAGGTGGCGTTGGGGACACGGTGGACGGGGAGCCTGAAGGTCAATAGGGACCCGGGGGGGTGACAGGGACAGGGGGAGAACTTGGAGTGGGACCAGGAGCCTGGCTTGGGTGAGGTGGGGCCGGCACCTGGGGAGGGGGGACAGGGCCCTGGTGGGGACACGGTGTTGGGGACACGCCGGGGACGTGCTGGTGGTTTTGGGGACATCGTGGTGGCGTCGGTGACACGGTGGTGTCGGTGACCTGGTGTTGGGGACGCGGCGCTGGTGGCGGGACCCTCGTGGTGGCTGCCCCCGGGAGCTCACCTGGGACATTGAACCGTCCACGACCACCTGGCTGCGGTGGCTTCACCCATCCCCCCCCTGCTGGCCTCTAACCCTCACTAATCCTCACTGACCTCTCTAACCCAGCCCTGTCCCCACGCTGCTGCCTTCCAACGTCCCCTCCCCTGCCCTCCGTCCCTTCCCGGTCACCCCCGGTGGCCGTGACCGTGTCCTCTCCGTCCCCAGGCAGCCTCTGGCGCTACGTCCGAGCCAGTGCCTCCTATACCCCCTACCTGCCTCCGCTCTGCGACCCCAAGGACAGCCACTGGCTGGTGGATGGCTGCTATGTTAACAATGTCCCAGGTCAGCACCTCGCTTTGGGGCCAACCCCCCACCCCAAAAAAAAAAAAAACCAAAACCAAAAAAAACAACAAAAAACAAAAAACAAAAAAACAAAAAACAAAAACCAAAAAAAAAAAAAAAAAAAAAAAACAAAACAAAAAAAAAAAAAAACAAAACAAAAAAACACAAAAAAATAAACCACACCAAAAAAATAAACCACACCAAAAAAAAAAATCAACCACACCAAGAGAAAAATAAACCACACCAAAAAAAAATAAACCACACCAAGAGAAAAATAAACCACACCAAAAAAATAAATAAACCACACCAAAAAAAAAAATAAACCACACCAAAAAAATAAACCACACCAAAAAAAATAAATAAACCAAACCTAAACAAAAACCCAAAAAAACCAGCGTCCACAGCACCGGTCAGGGCACACCAGGGACGCTCTGCCCACCACGGGGGTGACCCGTGGGGCGCAGACCGGGCAGGGCGAGGGCGCGGCGCCGCCGTTGGAGCTGACGCCGTTTCCCGGTTCCGTTTCCCGGTTTTTTTTCTGTTGTTCCCCCTCCCCCCCACCCACCCCCCGGCGTCGTTTCCCGGTTTCCCAGGCTCGCTCTGGCGTTACGTACGCGCCAGCATGACCCTGTCGGGCTACCTGCCCCCGCTGTGTGACCCCAAGGACGGCAACCTCCTCATGGACGGGGGGTACATCAACAACCTGCCAGGCAAGTGCGGCCCCCGCGGCACGGCGGGCGCGGGGCGGGGATCCACGGACGGACGGACGGACGGACGGACGCGGCCGGGACGGAGCTCGCTCCGTTTGGTGGAGGGATGTGGCCGGCTGGTTTATTTTCCAGAACGTTCCGTGGTTTTTCATGGACAGGATCCATCCATTTTTCATGATCTCTTGATGTCTTTTCCATGCTGGGAAGTTTTTCCAGAACATTCCATGGATTCCATGGTCAGATCAAGCCATCTTCCATCATTTCTGGTGGTTTTTCCAGAGCGTTCCGTGGTTTTTCATGGACAGGATCCGTCCTTCCGCCATCATGTCTTGATGTCTTTTCCATGCTGGGAAGTTTTTCCAGAACATTCCATGGATTCCTGTGGTCAGATCCATCCATCTTCCATAATTTCTGGCAGTTTTTCCAGAACATTCCATGGTTTTTCGTGGACAGATCCATCCATCTTCCATCATCTCTTGATGTCTTTTCCGCGCTGGGAAGTTTTTCCAGAACGTTCCATGGGTTTCCATGTCAGTTCTGTCTTCTATCATTTCTGGTGGTTTTCCCAGAGCATTCCATGGTCTTTCATGGACAGATCCGTCCATCTTCCATCATCTCTTGATGCCTTTTCCATGCTGGGAAGTTTTTCCAGAACATTCAGTGGATTTTCATGGCCAGGGTCTACCAATCATGGAACATCTCCCAGTGTTTTTTCCATGCCAGGCGGTTTTTCCAGAACATTCCATGGATTCCATGGTCAGATCCATCCCTCTTCCATCATCTCCTGGTGGTTTTTCCAGAGCGTTCCGTGGTTTTTCATGGACAGGATCCGTCCTTCCTCCATCATCTCTTGATGCGTTTTCCATACCAGGAAGTTTTTCCAGAACGTTCCGTGGATTTCCGTGGTCAGATCCATCTTTCATCTCTCTTCCATCATCTCTTGATGTCCTTGGTGCTGGTCACCCTCTTGGGGCATCTCCACCCTCTGTCACCTCCCGGTGTCACCTCCTGGTGTCTCCTGATGTCCTTTGATGTCCCCTGATGTCCCCTCTGTCCCCTGAAGATGTCTCTGACGGTTTCCCCTCTGTTCCCGATGACCCCAACGACATCCCTGGTGATGTCCCCGCTGTCCCCGCCGCTGTCCCCACCGACGTCCCCGGTGTCCCCGCAGCCGACATCGCGCGCAACATGGGCGCCAAGACGGTGATCGCCATCGACGTGGGCAGCCAGGACGAGACCGACCTGTGCAACTACGGCGACTCGCTGTCGGGGTGGTGGCTGCTCTGGACACGCCTCAACCCCTGGGCCGAGAAGGTCAAGGTGGGACACTGGGGACACTGTGTGACATTGGGGACATTGGGGATATTTGGGACATTGGGGACACTGGGGGACATCAGGGACGTGGCCAAGATGGTGGAGATGGCTCGGGGTGGAGGAGGACAAAGGTCATGGGGGACATCAAGGGATGATGATGACAATGACGGATGACAGTGACAATGACAATAATGATAATGCCAGTGACAGTGATGATGATGAGGATGATGACGATGATAATGACAGTAATGACAATGCCAATAACGATGATGATGATGACGACAATGACAATAATGCCAATAACGATGACGATGATGACGATGACAATGCCGATGAGGAGGCGCCGGCCGTGTCCCCAGTGCCCGGTCCCGGGTCCCGGCAGGTGCCGGACATGGCGGAGATCCAGTCGCGCCTGGCTTACGTGTCGTGCGTGAGGCAGCTCGAGGTGGTCAAGTCCAGCTCGTACTGCGAGTACATCCGGCCACCCATCGACCGCTTCAAGACCATGGACTTCGGCAAGTTCGACGAGATCTACGTGAGTTGGGGGCTGGGTCTGGGCTCGGGTGTGGTGTGCTTGGTCATTGTTGGGTTCTTTGGTCATCGTTGGGGTGTTATTGGTCATTGTTGGGGTGTCCTTGGTCATTGTTGGGTTCTTCGGTCATCGTTGGGGTGTTCTTGGTCATTGTTGGGGTGTTATTGGTCATTGTAGGGGTGTTCTTGGTCATTGTTGGGTTCTTCGGTCATCGTTGGGGTGTCCTTGGTCATTGTAGGGGTGTTATTGGTCATTGTAAGGGTGTTCTTGGTCATTGTTGGGTTCTTCGGTCATCGTTGGGGTGTCCTTGGTCATTGTTGGGGTGTTCTTGGTCATTGTTGGGTTCTTCGGTCATCGTTGGGGTGTTCTTGGTCATCGTTGGGGTGTTCTTGGTCATTGTTGGGGTGTCCTTAGTCATTGTTGGGTTCTTCGGTCATCGTTGGGGTGTTCTTGGTCATTGTTGGGGTGTTATTGGTCATTGTTGGGGTGTTCTTGGTCATTGTTGGGTTCTTCGGTCATCGTTGGGGTGTTCTTGGTCATAGTTGGGGTGTTATTGGTCATTGTTGGGGTGTTCTTGGTCATTGTTGGGTTCTTCGGTCATCGTTGGGGTGTTCTTGGTCATCGTTGGGGTGTTATTGGTCATTGTTGGGGTGTTCTTGGTCATTGTTGGGTTCTTCGGTCATCGTTGGGGTGTTCTTAGTCATCGTTGGGGTGTCATTGGTCATTGTTGGGGTGTTATTGGTCATTGTTGGGGTGTCCTTAGTCATTGTTGGGTTCTTCGGTCATCGTTGGGGTGTTCTCGGTCATTTTTTGGGTTCTTTGGTCATTGCTGGGGTTTCCTTGGTCATCGTTTGGGTTCTTTGGTCATTGTTGGGGTGTCCTTGACCGTCACTTGTGTGTCCTGGGCCATCTCCGGGGTGTCCTGGCCCACTGTCCCCTGTGCCCTGCCCCAGGACGTGGGCTACCAGCACGGCAAGTTGGTGTTCGAGGGCTGGAGCCGCGGGGACGTCATCGAGAAGATGGTGAAGGATCGGCGCTCGGCCGACTTCTACGAGAGCAAACGCATGGACGTGAGCTTGGGGACACCTGGGGACACCTGGGGACACCTGTGGGGGGGACATGACAGGGACACTTGGGGTGGTGGCTCATTGGGGACAGGCCCTGGGCCACCCCAGCCTTGTCACCGTCCTTTGAGAGATGTCACCTCTCGAGTGACCTTCCTGTCACTGCCACTGCCACCCTGTCCCTGTCCCTGTCCCTGTCCCTGTCCCTGTCCCTGTCCCTGTTCCTGTCCCTGTTCCTGTCACTGTCCCTGTCCCTGTCCCTGTTCCTGTCCCTGTTCCTGTCACTGTCCCTGTCCCTGTCACTGTCCCTGTTCCTGTTCCTGTCCCTGTTCCTGTCCCTGTCACTGTCCCTGTTCCTGTCACTGTCCCTGTTCCTGTCACTGTTCCTGTCACTGTCACTTTGTCCCCTCTCCCGTCCCTCCCTTTGTCCCCTGCCATGTTGGTCCCTTTTGTGTCCCTTTCCTGTCATCTGTGTCCCCTCACCTGTCCCCGTGCTGTCCCCCCAGGTGTCACCTGTGTCCCCTCACCTGTCCCCGTGCTGTCCCCCCAGGTGTCACCTGTGTCCCCTCACCTGTCCCCGTGCTGTCCCCCCAGGTGCTCACCTGTCCCAGTGCCGGTTTCACAGACCTGGCTGAGATCGTGTCACGGATCGAACCCGCCCAGCCCTACCTGTCCGACGGCTACGGCGACGGTGACAGCGGGGACGGGGACAGGGGGACAGAGGGACAGAGGGGACAGAGGGGACAGAGGGGACAGAGGGGACAGAGGGGACAGGGGGAACAGAGGGACAGAGGGACAGAGGGGACAGAGGGACAGAGGGACAGAGGGGACAGGGGGACAGAGGGACAGGGGGACAGGGGGACAGAGGGACAGAGGGGACAGGGGACAGAGGGGACAGGGACTGGGGGGATGGGGACTGGGGGGATGGGGACAGGGGGACGGGGACACCCTGAGGAACATCAGGGACAGGGGAGGGATTTGGGGGTGTAGATTTGGGTCTGGGGGGCTCAGATTTAGGTTGGGGTCTGGGATTTGGGGGCGCAGATCTGGACCTGGAATCTCTGATTTGGGTCTGGGGTCTCACCCACCCCCTCTCCCCCCAGAGGAATCCGATTACCTGACCGAGTACGAGGGGCTGGGATTTGGGATTTGGGGGTACAGATTTGGGTCTGGGGTCTCTGATTTGGGTCTGGGGATGCAGATTTGGGTCTGGGTTTTGGGTCTGGGGTCTCACCCACCCCCTCTCCCCCCAGAGGAATCCGATTACCTGACCGAGTACGAGGACGAGGGCCCGGAGTCGCTGCGGGGCGAGGAGGACGCGGCCGAGTGGGGCAGCAACGAGGCCGTGAGTGACCCCAAAACACGGGGGGGACCCCAAAAAATGGGGCTGGGAGAGGGGAGGGGGGGGTCCTGAGCCCACCTTGGGGGGTTGTGGGGTCATGGGGAACCCAAAAAAATGGGGGAAAATGGGGATTTGGGGTTCCAAAAATGGGGATTTGGGGTTCTTGGACTTGGGGTTTTTGGGGTTGGGGTCCCCAAGGGGGTCCCGACTCAGGTGTGAGGGGTGGGTCCATGGGGACCCCAAAATGGGGAGGGGGGGAGTCCTGAGGGGGTCCCGACCCAGGTGTGTGTGGGGGGGGTTATGGGGACCACAAGAAATGGGGGGGGGGGAGGGGGGGGGGGAGGGGGATTTGGGGGTTCCAAAAATGGGAATTTTTGGATTTCTGGGGTTGGGATCCCAAGGGGGTCCCAGTGGCCTTGGGGACATCCTGGACCCTCCCCAGGTGCTGTCTCCAATGTCCCCAAATGTCCCGAATCCCCCCCAGTGTCCCCCAGGTGTCCCCAATGTCCCCAATGTCCCCCCAGGAGGAGGAGAAGTCCCTTCGGCACCGCCCCAGCCTGGCCGGGACCCCCCCCGCCCCCCCCAGCGGACCCCGATGGCTTCTGAGGGACCCGAGGTGGCACCGCCCCTCCCCCACCCCGCAACGGGGGTCCCCCAATGTCCCCACCCCAAAATGGGGGTCCCTGCCCTGCCCCCAACCCCCCCAACAGCTCGTTCTAGCACTTTCTCACAGGGCTTTGGACCCCCCCAGTGTCCTCAGGGGGGTCCTGGGACCCCCAAACCTCCCCCCAAAATCCCCTCAGTGTCACCTCCCCTACCTGCGGTGACATGGGGGGGGGAGGGGGGAAGGGGGGGGACCCGACACCCCCAAAAATCCCCTCGGGGGTGGGGTCCTGGGACTCCCAAAATCCCCCTAAAATCCCCCCAAAGTCCCCTCAAGGGGGGGACCGGGGATCCCCCCAGATCTACCCCAGTGTCCCCAGTATCCCATCCCCCACCCAGGGTGACACTGGGAAGGGTCCCGGGACCCCCAAAATCCCCCCGGTGTCCCCTCCCCCCTCCCCGCTCTGTTGCACTGTCCCTCCCCCCCCGGCCGGCCAGGGGGGGGCGCTGCTGTAAATTTTATTTTCTTTTTTCCAAGGTTTTTTTTTTTTTTGTTGGTTGTTGTTTTTTTTTTTTGTTGTTTTTGTTTTTTTTGTTTTTGTTTTTTTTTTAACGGTTCTTACGCAAATCCAGGCCGGCTGGATGGGTTCTTGATTAATTATTGATTAATTATCGGTTAATTATTAATTAATAATTGGTGAATTATTGACGCGTGGATTCTTGATGAGGAATTTCCAATTAAAAACGGAGCTTGGTGCTGATGAGGGGGCGGGAACGGGCTGGGAACAGGTGTGGGGCTTCACGTTTCCTATTGGTTCTGCCGACTGTCAATCACAGCTCTCAGCCATTCACGGCCAGCTACTTAGAGCTCTCAGCCAATCAGCCTTCTAAGGGGGTGGGCGGGGCTTCTGACGGGTCAGCGGCGGTTCCGTTCCCGGTCCTGGCGCTGCCCTGAGGCCCCGGTGGTTCGGGAGCGGTTCCGGAGCCGAGCCCGGGGGGGCTGGACGCGCTCCCGGTGCCGCCATTAAAGAAATTTGGGGGTCCTCGCTTCTCCCCGGTGCTCGGAAATGCCGCGCTTCCGCCTTTGCGGAGCTGGCGCTTCTCATTGGCCAGCAGAGATGTCACTCACACCCCTGAGCCAATCACAGTAAGGGCGCGCTTAGTTCCCGCGCTTTTGCCCTTGCGGAGCTGGCGCTTCTCATTGGCCAGCAGAGATGTCACTCACACCCCTGAGCCAATCACAGTAAGCGCGCCCTTAGTTCCCGCACTTTTGCCCTTGCGGAGCTGGCGCTTCTCATCGGCCAGCAGAGATGTCACTCACACCCCTGAGCCAATCACAGTAAGCGCGCCCTTAGTTCCCGCGCTTTTGCCCTTGTGGAGTTGGCGCTTCTTATTGGCCGGCAGAGCTGTCCCTCACCGCTCTCAGCCAATAGCGGCGGAGCAAGGGCGGTGTCTTGGTCCCGCCGGACACTCCCGTTTCCTCGGTTTAATTCCCAATTTTTGGGTTTAATTCCTGCATTTCTGGGTTGAATTCCCGCATTTTGTTTTAAAGCCCGATTTTGGGTTTAGTTCTTGTGTTTAATTCCCCCCTCCCCCCAACCTTTTAAATTTCCTTTCGGGTTTAATTCCCGGGTTTTTTTGTTTAATCCCCAATTGTTTTGTGTTTAATTCCCTTTTTTTTTTCTTTACTCCAAATTTTTTTGCGTTCAATCCCCGGTTTTTGGGAATTTGGGCATCCACAACCCCTCCCAATCCAAAAATCTTTTTATTCCCCACCAAAAAAAATTCCAAACACATCCTAAAAAAATAAAGAAAAACCACCTTGATCAGGATTTTTTCTTTTTTCCATTGCCACATTCCCCAAAAAAAAAAAGAAAAAAAAAACATCCCTGGAGAACGAGAACATCCTGGGAAATTTGGGAAATTCCAAGAAATTCCAGAGGGTTTAATTCCCACCTCGGAAGCTGCCGGAAAGTTCCTGGGAAAGGTGAAAAATTCGGGATCCTCCTTTGCCGAAGGGGGCCGGGAATTCCATGATTTTTTGAGGGGGTGGGGTGGGGTTATTTTTTTTTTTTTGGGAATTTTTTGGGAATGGCCCCCTCAGGAAGGCACTCGGAGGCGGGAGCTGCCCAGCAGGAGCTGCAGGATCCGATCCACGGAAAAGGCCAGAAGGAAATCGGCCACGAGCACGGCCAGGATCAGCAGGCGGAACTGGGGAAGAGAAAATTCCGGAAGGTTCCGTGGGAAGGAGGCTCCCAAATCCCCAAATCCCCGGGAATTCACCCCCAAAATCCTATCCCCAAAATCGGTCGTGAACAGGGCCAGGAGCAGCAGCCAGAAATGGGAAAAAAAGGGAATTAGGGCTCCCAAAAATCCCTGGGAATTCAGCCTAAAATTCTTGGGAATTCCAGAATGTTCCATGGGAATGGGGCTCCCAAATCCATGGAAATTCCAGAATGTTCTACAGGAATTCCAGACTATTCCATGGGAATTCCAGAATGTTCCACGGGAATTCCAGAATGTTCCACGGGAATGTGGCTCCCAAATCCATGGAAATTCCAGAATGTTCTACAGGAATTCCAGAATGTTCCACGGGAATTCCAGAATATTCCATGGGAATGGGGCTCTCAAATCTCCACCCCAAATCCATGGGAATTCCAGAATGTTCTACAGGAATTCCAGACTGTTCCATGGGAATTCCAGAATGTTCCACAGGAATTCCAGACTGTTCCATGGGAATGGGGCTCTCAAATCCCCACCCCCAAATCCATGGGAATTCCAGACTGTTCCATGGAAATTCCAGAATATTCCATGGGAATGGGGCTCCCAAATCCCCAAATCCATGGGAATTCCAGACTGTTCTACAGGAATTCCAGAATATTCCATGAAAATGGGGCTCCCAAATCCCCAAATCCATGGGAATTCCAGAGTGTTCCATGGGAATTCCATGATGTTCTACAGGAATTCCAGACTATTCCGTGGGAATTCTAGAATGTTCCACGGGAATGGGGCTCCCAAATCCCCACCCCCAAATCCATGGCAATTCCAGAATGTTCCGTGGCAATTCCAGACTGTTCAGTGGGAATTCCAGACTGTTCAGTGGGAATTCCAGAATGTTCCATGGCAATTCCAGACGGTTATGTTGGAATTCCAGACTGTTCAGTGGGAATTCCAGACTGTTCCATGGCAATTCCAGAATGTTCCATGGCAATTCCAGAATGTTCCATGGGAATTCCAGAATGTTCCACGGCAATCCCAGACCTCCCTCTTGTCCCACCCGAGCCCCTCTCCCTGTAACAATTCCCACCCCGCAGCCGTTTCCCCGGCGGAAACCCCTCCCCCCAAAAACTTTGGGAATTTTGGGAATTTCACCCCCCCTGAAACTTTGGGAATTTTGGGAATCTCACCTCGGCAGGGATCTCGACGAGGCCGAAGCCGAGGTTGAGCTCGGGGCAGGCTCCGCTGAGCAGCCCCAGCACGGCCGAGGCCGAGAGCAGCAGGGCCCAGAGCAGCGCCCGGTTCTGCCCCAGGCTCTCCATGAACGGCTGGCCCTGCCAGAAGGGGCACTGGTTTGGACTGGGAGGGACTGGGAGGGCACTGGTTTGTACTGGGAGGGAGTTTGAGGGCACTGGGAGGGAGTTTGGAGGCACTGGTTTGTACTGGTTTGTACTGGGAGGGAGTCTGGGGGCACTGGGAGCCGATACCGAGCAGTTTCGGAGCAGTAAAACGGAGTTTGAGGGCAGTGGGAGGGCACTGGTTTGTACTGGGAGGAAGTCTGGGGGCACCGGGAGGGCACTGGTTTGTACTGGGAGGGACTGGGAGGGAGTCTGGGGGCACTGGGAGGGACTGGGAGCTGATACCAAGTGGTTTCAGAGCAGTAAAATGGAGTTTGAGGGCACCGGGATGCACTGGGAGGGCACTGGGATAAACTGGGAGATCACTAGGAGGGACTGGGATAAACTGGTTTGTACTGGGAGGACACTGGGAGGGAAGCTGGGGGCACTGGGAGCCGATTCTGAATGCTTTCAGAGCAGCAGAACGGGGTTTGCTGGCACTGGGAGGGCACTGGTTTGTACTGGGAGGGACTGGGAGGGCACTTGTTTGTACTGGGAGGGAGTTTGGGGGCAGTGGGAGGGCACTGGTTTGTACTGGGAGGGCACTGGTTTGTACTGGGAGGGAGTTTGGGGGCAGTGGGAGGGCACTGGTTTGTACTGGGAGGGAGTTTAGGGGCAGTGGGAGGGACTGGGATAAACTGGTTTGTACTAGGAGGGCACTGGGATAAACTGGGAGATCAGTGGGAAAAGTGGGGAGAGAAACTGGAGAAACTGGGAAAAGTGAGGAGAAAAAGTGGGAAAAGTTGGGAGGAGAAATTGGGAAAAACAGAAAGGAAAAAGTGGGAAAAACTGGGAAAAGATGGGAGAGAAACCAGGAAAAAATTGGGAAAAAATTGGGAAAAAATGAGAGAAAAAACAGGAAAAAAATGGGAAAAAAATGAGAATGGAAACGGGAAAAAAAAGGAAGGAAAAACTGGGAAAACTGGGAAAAAATGAGAATGAAAAATTGGGAAAAGTGGGAAAAGATGGGAGAGAAACCAGGAAAAAATTGGGAAAAAAAAATGAGAAGGAATCTGGGGAAAAAAAGGAAGGAAAAACTGGGAAGGAAGAATTGGGAAAAAACTGGGAAGGAAAAAGTGGGGAAAAAAGTGGGAAGGAAAAATTGGGAAAACTGGGAAGGAAAAATTTGGGAAAACTGGGAAGGAAAAATTGAGGAAAATTGAGAAACCAGGAAGGAAAAATTGGGCAAAACTGGGAAGGAAAAATTGGGCAAAACTGGGAAGGAAAAAGTGGGAAAAAACTGGGAAGGAAAAATTGGGAAAACTGGGAAGGAAAAATTTGGGAAAACTGGGAAGGAAAAATTGAGGAAAATTGAGAAACTGGGAATGAAAAAGTGGGAAAAACTGGGAGGGAAGAATTGGGAAAAAACTGGGAAGGAAAAAGTGGGAAAAAACTGGGAAGGAAAAATTGGGAAAACTGGGAAGGAAAAATTGGGAAAAACTGGGAAGGAAAAATTGGGAAAAAAGTGGGAAGGAAAAATTGAGGAAAAAGTGGGAAGGAAAAATTGGGAAAAAACTGGGAAGGAAAAATTGGGAAAAACTGGGAAAAGATGGGAGAGAAAGAAGTAAAAAAAAAATGGGAAAAAAACCCCCAAGAATGGAAACAGGTGAAAAAAAAAAAAGGCAGGAAAAACTGGGAAAAGCGAGGAAGAAAAACCTGGAAAAAAATGCAGGAAAATTGGGAATATTCCCAAATTCCCACCTTGTAGTTGATGGCGAAGGTCGCTGTCTGCATGGCCATGGCCAGCAGGTACACGGTGCTGTTCACCAGGGAGGGCTCAAATTCCTGGCTCAGATCCACAAATTCCTGCTCCCTGGCCATGGAAAAATCCTGGGATAAATCCTGGGATAAAATCCGGGGTCAATTCCCAAAAAATTCCCAAAAAAATCCCATTTTTAATGGGTTAAAATTGGGGTTTCGGAGCAGAAAATTGGGAATTTTGGGGGTTTTATGCACGGGAATTCCTGGCTCAGATCCACAAATTCCTGCTCCCTGTCCTGGGATAAATCCTGGGATAAATCCTGGGATAAATCCTGGGATAAATCCTGGGATAAAATCCGGGATCAATTCCCAAAAAATTCCCAAAAAAATCCCATTTTTAATGGGTTAAAATTGGGGTTCCGGAGCAGAAAATTGGGAATTTTGGGGGTTTTATGCACGGGAATTCCTGGCTCAGATCCACAAATTCCTGCTCCCTGTCCTGGGATAAATCCTGGGATAAATCCTGGGATAAATCCTGGGATAAAATCCGGGATCAATTCCCAAAAAATTCCCAAAAAAATCCCATTTTTAATGGGTTAAAATTGGGGTTTCGGAGCAGAAAATTGGGAATTTTGGGGGTTTTATGCACGGGAATTCCTGGCTCAGATCCACAAATTCCTGCTCCCTGTCCTGGGATAAATCCAGGGATAAATCCAGGGATAAATCCTGGGATAAATCCTGGGATAAAATCCGGGGTCAATTCCCAAAAAATTCCCAAAAAAATCCCATTTTTAATGGGTTAAAATTGGGGTTTCGGAGCAGAAAATTGGGAATTTTGGGGGTTTTATGCACGGGAATTCCTGGCTCAGATCCACAAATTCCTGCTCCCTGTCCTGGGATAAATCCTGGGATAAATCCTGGGAAAAAATCCGGGGTCAATTCCCAAAAAATTCCCAAAAAAATCCCATTTTTAATGGGGTAAAATTGGGGTTCCGGAGCAGAAAATTGGGAATTTTGGGGGTTTTATCCACGGGAATTCCTGGCTCAGATCCACAAATTCCTGCTCCCTGTCCTGGGATAAATCCTGGGATAAATCCTGGGATAAATCCTGGGATAAATCCTGGGATAAAATCCGGGGTCAATTCCCAAAAAATTCCCAAAAAAATCCCATTTTTAATGGGTTAAAATTGGGGTTTCGGAGCAGAAAATTGGGAATTTTGGGGGTTTTATGCACGGGAATTCCTGGCTCAGATCCACAAATTCCTGCTCCCTGTCCTGGGATAAATCCTGGGATAAATCCTGGGATAAAATCCGGGATCAATTCCCAAAAAATTCCCAAAAAAATCCCATTTTTAATGGGTTAAAATTGGGGTTTCGGAGCAGAAAATTGGGAATTTTGGGGGTTTTATGCACGGGAATTCCTGGCTCAGATCCACAAATTCCTGCTCCCTGTCCTGGGATAAATCCAGGGATAAATCCTGGGAAAAAATCCGGGATCAATTCCCAAAAAATTCCCAAAAAAATCCCATTTTTAATGGGTTAAAATTGGGGTTTCGGAGCAGAAAATTGGGAATTTTGGGGGTTTTATGCACGGGAATTCCTGGCTCAGATCCACAAATTCCTGCTCCCTGTCCTGGGATAAATCCTGGGATAAATCCTGGGATAAAATCCGGGGTCAATTCCCAAAAAATTCCCAAAAAAATCCCATTTTTAATGGGTTAAAATTGGGGTTTTGGAGCAGAAAATTGGGAATTTTGGGGGTTTTATGCACGGGAATTCCTGGCTCAGATCCACAAATTCCTGCTCCCTGTCCTGGGATAAATCCTGGGATAAATCCTGGGATAAATCCTGGGATAAAATCCGGGGTCAATTCCCAAAAAATTCCCAAAAAAATCCCATTTTTAATGGGTTAAAATTGGGGTTTCGGAGCAGAAAATTGGGAATTTTGGGGGTTTTATGCACGGGAATTCCTGGCTCAGATCCACAAATTCCTGCTCCCTGTCCTGGGATAAATCCTGGGATAAATCCTGGGAAAAAATCCGGGATCAATTCCCAAAAAATTCCCAAAAAAATCCCATTTTTAATGGGTTAAAATTGGGGTTTCGGAGCAGAAAATTGGGAATTTTGGGGGTTTTATGCACGGGAATTCCTGGCTCAGATCCACAAATTCCTGCTCCCTGTCCTGGGATAAATCCTGGGATAAATCCTGGGATAAATCCTGGGAAAAAATCCGGGATCAATTCCCAAAAAATTCCCAAAAAAATCCCATTTTTAATGGGTTAAAATTGGGGTTTCGGAGCAGAAAATTGGGAATTTTGGGGGTTTTATGCACGGGAATTCCTGGCTCAGATCCACAAATTCCTGCTCCCTGTCCTGGGATAAATCCTGGGATAAATCCTGGGAAAAAATCCGGGATCAATTCCCAAAAAATTCCCAAAAAAATCCCATTTTTAATGGGTTAAAATTGGGCTTTCGGAGCAGAAAATTGGGAATTTTGGAATTTTTTTTAGGGATTAAAACCTCAATTCTGGAATTTTTTTTTGGGAATTTTTTTTTGGGATCAGAGCTTCACCTGGGCTCCATTCCTGCCTTTCCTAAAACAGGAAAACCAAGCTCAGGAATTGGGAAAATTAAAATAAATCCTGGAATTTTTTGGGATTAAATTTTAAAACCTGGATTTTTTTAGGGATGAAAACCTCAATCCTGGAATTCTTTGGGAATTTTTTTTGGGAATTTTTTTTGGGATCAGAGCCTCACCTGGGCTCCATTCCTGCCTTTCCCAAAACAGGAAAACCAAGCTCAGGAATTGGGAAAATTGAAATAAATCCTGGAATTTTTTGGGATTAAATTTTAAAACCTGGATTTTTTTAGGATTACATTTTAAAACCTGGAATTTTTTTGGGGATTAAAACCTCAATCCTGGAATTTTTTTTTGGGATCAGAGCCTCACCTGGGCTCCATTCCTGCCTTTCCTAAAACAGGAAAACCAAGCTCAGGAATTGGGAAAATTAAAATAAATCCTGGAATTTTTTGGGATTAAATTTTAAAACCTGGATTTTTTTAGGGATTAAAACCTCAATTCTGGAATTTTTTTTTGGGAATTTTTTTTTGGGATCAGAGCTTCACCTGGGCTCCATTCCTGCCTTTCCTAAAACAGGAAAACCAAGCTCAGGAATTGGGGAAAATTGAGGAAAACCCTGGAATTTTTTGGGATTAAATTTTAAAACTTGGAATTTTTTGGGGATTAAAACCTCAATCCTGGAATTATTTTTATTTTTGGGATCAGATCCTCACCTGGGCTCGCTCCATCCCAACACAGGAAAACCAAGCTCAGGAATTGGGAAAATTGAAACAAATCCTGGAATTTTTTGGGATTAAATTTTAAAACCTGGATTTTTTTAGGGATGAAAACCTCAATCCTGGAATTATTTTTATTTTTGGGATCAGAGCCTCACCTGGGCTCGCTCCATCCCAACACAGGAAAACCAAGCTCAGGAATTGGGAAAATTAAAATAAATCCTGGAATTTTTTGGGATTAAATTTTAAAACCTGGATTTTTTTAGGGATTAAAACCTCAGTGCTGGAATTCTTTGGGAATTTTTTTTTGGGAATTTTTTTTGGGATCAGAGCCTCACCTGGGCTCCATTCCTGCCTTTCCCAAAACAGGAAAACCAAGCTCAGGAATTGGGAAAATTAAAATAAATCCTGGAATTTTTTGGGATTAAATTTTAAAACCTGGATTTTTTTAGGGATTAAAACCTCAATGCTGGAATTCTTTGGGAATTTTTTTTTGGGAATTTTTTTGGGGATCAGAGCCTCACCTGGGCTCCATTCCTGCCTTTCCCAAAACAGGAAAACCAAGCTCAGGAATTGGGAAAATTAAAATAAATCCTGGAATTTTTTGGGATTAAATTTTAAAACCTGGATTTTTTTAGGGATTAAAACCTCAATGCTGGAATTCTTTGGGAATTTTTTTTTGGGAATTTTTTTGGGGATCAGAGCCTCACCTGGGCTCCATTCCTGCCTTTCCTAAAACAGGAAAACCAAGCTCAGGAATTGGGAAAATTGAGGAAAACCCTGGAATTTTTTGGGATTAAATTTTAAAACTTGGAATTTTTTGGGGATTAAAACCTCAATGCTGGAATTTTTTTTATTTTTGGGATCAGATCCTCACCTGGGCTCGCTCCGGGCTTGAGCTTCCTGGTACAGGAACACCAAACTCAGGAAATGCACCAGGAATTGCAGCAGCACCGTCAGCACCGTGTAGAGATTAAAAATATTGGGAAGAGGCCTCTCCTTGGAAAGAGTCTTCAAAGGCTGGGAAAAGAAATAAAAAACAGACAAACAAAAAAAAAAAAAAAATTTTTTTTTTGGGAAGGAATAAAAACCAAGGAATGTTGGATGGAATCCAAAATCTCCAGGGTTTAAATCTTGGGGGTGTTTTATTCCCAGGGAAATTGGGATTTTGTTTTGTTTTGTTTTGTTTTTTTTTCCCCCCAAAGTTATGCTAAAATTAAAGGTTTAAATTGAAGGGTTTTGATTTTTGGCTGATTTATTATTTTATTTTTTATTTTTTTTTTAGGTTTTTCTTGTTGTTCATCCTAAAAATTGAGATTTTTTTTTTTTTTTTTTTTTTTTTTTTTGAGGGGAGGAAAATACCAAATTCAACATTCCTGCCACTCCAACTTTAGAAATCGAGAGGTTTTTATAATAAATGGGAATTTTTTTTTTTTTACAGGGAAAAAATAAAAAAATCCCTTTTTCCATAATTTTGCCATGCCTGGGATGAATCCCAGAGAATTTCTGGCTCCTATCTTGGATCTGGAGATTTGGGATCATCCCAAATCCAGGAAAACACAAAATTCCCACATTCAGAAACAGCCATTTTGTGACCATAAATGCAATTTTTTTGGGGAAAAAAACCCAAATTTTCACCAAATTTGGGATGAATCCCACAGAATTCCCAGCTCCCAAATTAGACCTGGAGATGAAGAGGAAACTTTGGGATCATCCCAAATCCAGGAAAACACAAAATCCCCACATTCAGAAACCGCCATTTTGTGACCCCGAAACCGGATTTTTTTGGGCGAAAAAAACCCAATTTTCACCAAATTTGGGATGAATCCCACAGAATTCCCAGCTCCCAAATTAGACCTGGAGATGAAGAAGAAACTTTGGGATCATCCCAAATCCAGGAAAACACAAAATCCCCACATTCAGAAACCGCCATTTTGTGACACCGAAACCGGATTTTTTTTGGGGAAAAAAACCCCAATTTTCACCAAATTTGGGATGAATCCCACAGAATTCCCAGCTCCCAAATTAGACCTGGAGATGAAGAGGAAACTCTGGGATCATCCCAAATCCAGGAAAACACAAAATCCCCACATTCAGAAACCGCCATTTTGTGACACCGAAACCGGATTTTTTTTGGGGAAAAAAAACCCAATTTTCACCAAATTTGGGATGAATCCCACAGAATTCCCAGCTCCCACCTTGGACCTAGAGATGAAGAGGAAACTCTGGGATCATCCCAAATCCAGGAAAACACAAAATCCCCACATTCAGAAACCGCCATTTTGTGACACCGAAACCGGATTTTTTTTGGGGGAAAAAAAACCCGATTTTTCCCAAATTTTGGGATGAATCCCACAGAATTCCCAGCTCCCAAATTAGACCTGGAGATGAAGAGGAAACTTCGGGATCATCCCAAATCCAGGAAAACACAAAATCCCCACATTCAGAAACCGCCATTTTGTGAGCCCGAAACCGGATTTTTTTTTGGGGGAAAAAACCCCGATTTTTCCCAAATTTTGGGATGAATCCCACAGAATTCCCAGCTCCCAAATTAGACCTGGAGATGAAGAAGAAACTTTGGGATCATCCCAAATCCAGGAAAACACAAAATCCCCACATTCAGAAACCGCCATTTTGTGACACCGAAACCGGATTTTTTTTGGGGAAAAAAACCCCAATTTTCACCAAATTTGGGATGAATCCCACAGAATTCCCAGCTCCCAAATTAGACCTGGAGATGAAGAGGAAACTTCGGGATCATCCCAAATCCGGGAAAACACAAAATCCCCACATTCAGAAACCGCCATTTTGTGACACCGAAACCGGATTTTTTTTGGGGAAAAAAAACCCGATTTTTCCCAAATTTTGGGATGAATCCCACAGAATTCCCAGCTCCCACCTTGGACCTGGAGATGAAGAGGAAGCATCCAGCCAGGAGCAGCCCCTGGAGCGTGGCCTGGAGGTCGCTGAACTTGACGCCCTGCAGGAAGAGCACGCTCTGGCTGTAAGCCAGAACCAGAGCGTTCAGAGCCAGGATTTTGAACATTTGCAGAGTGGTGACCAGAGTGCAGCGACCTTGCTTGATGACGTGGCAGACTGAGGGGAGGGGAAAAGAAAAAAAAAAAAATAAATAAAAAAAAGGGAATTTTGGGAATTAGGGATTAGGGAAAAGTCGGTGGGGAAAGGGGGTAAAGGGTGAGGGGAGTGTGGGGCGGCCATGAGGGGAAAAAGTGTGGGAAAATGGGGGGAAAGGGGGGAATTGGGTGAGGCCCTCGTGAGGGGAAAAAGGGAAAAAAGTGGGAAATGGGAGAGGCCTTCATGAGGGGAAAAAGGGAAAAAAGTGGGAAATGGGAGAGGCCCTCATGAGGGGAAAAAGGGGAAAAGGTGGGAATTGGGTGAGGCCCTCATGAGGGGAAAAAGGGGAAGAAGTGGGAAATGGGAAAAGGGCAGGAATTGGGTGAGGCCCTCATGAGGGGAAAAAGGGGAAAAAGTGGGAAATGGGTGAGGCCCTCATGAGGGGAAAAAGGAGAAAAAGTGGGAAATGGGAAAAGGGCAGGAATTGGGTGAGGCCTTCATGAGGGGAAAAAGGGAAAAAGGTAGGAATTGGGAAAAGGGCAGGAATTGGGTGAGGCCTTCATGAGGAGTAAAAGGGGAAAAAGTGGGAAATGGGTGAGGCCTTCATGAGGGGAAAAAGGGGAAAAAGTGGGAAATGGGAAAAGGGCAGGAATTGGGTGAGGCCTTCATGAGGGGAAAAAGGGAGAAAAGTTGGGAAATGGGTGAGGCCTTCATGAGGGGAAAAAGGGAAAAAGGTAGGAATTGGGAAAAGGGCAGGAATTGGGTGAGGCCTTCATGAGGAGTAAAAGGGGAAAAAGTGGGAAATGGGTGAGGCCTTCATGAGGGGAAAAAGGGGAAAAAGTGGGAAATGGGAAAAGGGCAGGAATTGGGTGAGGCCTTCATGAGGAGTAAAAGGGGAAAAAGTGGGAAATGGGCGAGGCCTTTATGAGGGGAAAAATGGGAAAAAGTGGGAAATGGGAAAAGGGCAGGAATTGGGTGAGGCCTTCATGAGGGGAAAAAGGGAGAAAAGTTGGGAAATGGGTGAGGCCCTCGTGAGGGGAAAAAGGGAAAGAAGTGGGAATTGGGTGAGGCCCTCACGAGGGAAAAATGCAGGAAGAAGGTGGGGAAAAGGAAGGAAAATTATCTGGAATTTGCTGAGGCCTTCATGAGGGAAAAAAGGCGTGAAAAGGAAGGAAAAAAGGCGGGAAAAGGAAGGAAAAAAGGCAGGAAAATGGGAAAAAAGGGCAGGAATTGTCTGAGGCCTTCATGAGGGGAAAAAGGGAAAAAAGTGGGAAATGGGTGAGGCCCTCATGAGGGGAAAAAAGTGGGAAAAAGGCAGGAAAATGGGAAAAAGGGCAGGAATTGGGTGAGGCCTTTCTAAGGAAAAAAAGGGGGGGAAAAGGCAGGAAAATGGGAAAAAGGACAGGAACTGTCCGAGGCCTTCACGATGGGAAAAAATGATGGGAAAAGGGAATTTTGAGTGGGGTCTTCATGGATTTAGGGCTGGAATGGATTCAGGATTGTTTAGGATAAAACCAAGGCTATTTTGAGCTTCCAATCCAGAGGCCAAATGCTCCAAACTTTAGGAATTCCAAGCTGCAATGGGCTCAGGGCTATTCAGAACAACGTGGAATATCCCGAGCCTCAAATGTAGATCCCAGAATCTCCAAATTTTGGGAATTCCAAGCTGGAATGGGCTCGGAATTATTTAGGATAAAACCAAGGATCATTCTGAGCCTCAAACCCGGAGCTCAAGAGCTCTGAATTTTGGGAATTCCGAGCTGGAATGGGCTCAGGACTGTTCAGATTTGGGGTTTCATCCCATTCCTGCCCCATTCCCGAGGTTTTGGGTTTTTTTGTTTTGTTTTTTTTTTTTTTTCCTGATTTTTCCAGGCTGGGCACTCACTGCACTGGATGGAGGAGAGCTTGGAGGTGAAGGGGGCGGCGATGCTGGCGTCCCCAAGTTTCACCACCGGTACCTTTTCCTCTTCCAGGTCCCTCAGTACCTGGCTCAGCCGCTCCTGTGGGATTGGGAATTCCCAAAAAAAAAAAAAAAAAAAAAAACAACCAAAAAAAACAAACAAATCAGCGGGAACGGCCGGAAAACGCGCTCCGAATCCACCCAAAATCCAGCGGGGAAAGAGCGAGTTGGGGGTCTGGGGTGAAGGGGTTGGAGGTGCCTTCCCACCTCCAGAATTCCAGGATTTATCCCGTGTTTTTCGTCCCTTCCCACCTCCAGAATTCCAGGATTTATCCCCGTGTTTTTCGTCCCTTCCCACCTCCAGAATTCCAGGATTTATCCCCGTGTTTTTCGTCCCTTCCCACCTCCAGAATTCCAGGATTTATCCCCGTGTTTTTCGTCCCTTCCCACCTCCAGAATTCCAGGATTTATCCCGTGTTTTACGTCCCTTCCCACCTCCAGAATTCCAGGATTTATCCCGTGTTTTTCGTCCCTTCCCACCTCCAGAATTCCAGGATTTATCCCCGTGTTTTACGTCCCTTCCCACCTCCAGAATTCCAGGATTTATCCCCGTGTTTTACGTCCCTTCCCACCTCCAGAATTCCAGGATTTATCCCCGTGTTTTACGTCCCTTCCCACCTCCAGAATTCCAGGATTTATCCCCGTGTTTTTCGTCCCTTCCCACCTCCAGAATTCCAGGATTTATCCCGTGTTTTTCGTCCCTTCCCACCTCCAGAATTCCAGGATTTATCCCGTGTTTTACGTCCCTTCCCACCTCCAGAATTCCAGGATTTATCCCGTGTTTTACGTCCTTTCCCACCTCCAGAATTCCAGGATTTATTCCGTGTTTTACGTCCCTTCCCACCTCCAGAATTCCAGGATTTATTCCGTGTTTTTCATCCCTTCCCACCTCCAGAATTCCAGGATTTATTCCGTGTTTTACGTCCCTTCCCACCTCCAGAATTCCAGGATTTATTCCGTGTTTTACGTCCCTTCCCACCTCCAGAATTCCAGGATTTATTCCATGCCATCTCTTCTCCCACCAAAATTTTCCCCTTTTTTCCCACTGGAATTTCATTTCTTTTCCCCACTGAAATTCCCTCTCTTTTCCCACTGAAATTCCCTCTTTTTCCCCACTGAAATTCCCTCTTTTCTCCCCTTTTCCCACTGAAATTTCCTCTTTTCCCACTGAAAGTCCCTCTTTCCCCACTGAAATTCCCTCTTTTCTCCCCTTTCCCCACTGAAATTCCCTCTCTTTTTTTCCCCACTGAAATTCCCTCTTTTCTCCCCTTTCCCCACTGAAATTCCCTCTTTTTTTTTTTTTTTTTTTTTTTTTCCCCACTGAAATTCCCTCCCTTCTCCCCTTTCCCCACTCCATCCACCTGGAATTTCAGGAGAGTTTAGATCACATCCATCCCCACCTCAACCATCATTCCCAACTCCTGACTCCCTCCCATTCCCTAAAAACAAAAAACCCCAAAAAAACCCCCAGGAATTGTCACCCTGTGTGCAGCCAGCTGCTCCTCCCTCTGGGCCAGGACCCGGTGCTTGGCTCCTCGGGATGAGGGTTTGACATTCCCGGCTGGAATTCCCAGCCTGGAGTCGTCCCGGGGCCGACGCTTCCGCTCGGGGACGCGCTCCGGGGCGTTGGCCAGCAGGGCCACACCTGGGAAAGAGGGGAGAAAATTGGGGGGGAATTGGGGGGGAGTGGGGGGAGGAAATGGGGGGAAATTGGGGGGAAATTGGGAGGGAATTGGGGGAGAATGGGGGAGGAAATTGGGGAAAATTGGGGGGGAATTGGGGGAAATTGGGGGAGAATGGGGGAGGAAATTGGGGGAAATTGGGGGAAATTGGGGGGGAATTGGGGGGGATTGGGGGGGGATTGGGGGGGAATTGGGGGAGGAAATGGGGGAGAATGGGGGAGGAAATTGGGGGGAAATTGGGGGGAAATTGGGGGGATTGGGGGGGAATTGGGGGGGAATTGGGGGAAATTGGGGGAGAATGGGGGGAGGAAATGGGGGGGGGAATTGGGGGGAAATTGGGGGAGGAAATGGGGGAGAATGTGGGAGGAAATTGGGGGAGAATGGGGGAGAATGGGGGAGGAAATTGGGGGGAAATTGGGGGGAAATTGGGGGGATTGGGGGAGAATTGGGGGAAATTGGGGGAGAATGGGGGGAGGAAATGGGGGGGGGAATTGGGGGGAAATTGGGGGAGGAAATGGGGGAGAATGTGGGAGGAAATTGGGGAAAATTGGGGGAAATTGGGGGGGAATTGGGGGAGGAAATTGGGGGAATTGGGGGAAATTGGGGGAGAATGGGGGAGGAAATTGGGGGAAATTGGGGGGAAACTGGGGGGGAATTGGGGGGGATTGGGGGAGAGTGGGGGGAGGAAATGGGGGAGAATGGGGGAGGAAATTGGGGGGAAATGGGGAGAAATCAGGGAGAAAATGGGGAGGAAATTGGGGGAAATTTGGGGGAAATTGGGAGAAATGGGGAGAAATCAGGGAGAAAATGGGGGAGAAAATGGGGGAGAAAATGGGGAGAAAATTGGGGGGAAATGGGGGAGAAAATGGGGGAAAAGGGGGAGAAATTAGGGAAAAATGGGGAGAAAATTGGGGGAAAATGGGGAGAAAATGGGGGAGGAAAGGGGGAAAAATGGGGAGAAATCAGGGGGAAATTGGGGAGAAAATTGGGGAGAAAGCAGAGAGAAAATGGGGGAAAATCAGGGAGAAAATTGGGGAGAAAAGGGGGAAAATCAGGGATAAAATTGAGAGAGTCAGGGAGAAAATTGGGGGAAATCGGGGAGAAAAATCAGGGAAAAAAAAGGAAAAATTGGGGGGGAAAAAGGGGAAAAGAAGGAAAAAATGTGGGGAAAAGAGGGGGTAAAGAGAGAGAAAAATTAGGGAAATACAAGGAATAAAATGGGAAAAATCGGGGGAAAAGGAGGGGGAAAAGCAGGAATAAAATGGGAAAAATCAGGGAAAATCATGGAGAAAATCAGGAAAAAAAGAAGGGAAATATCAGGGGAGAAAGGGAGAGGAAAAATTAGGGGGGAAAAAAAAAAGAGGGTGGAAAAGAGGGAAAAATCAGGGAAAATCAGGGATAAATAAGGAAAAATCAGGAGGAAAAGAAGGGAAAAATCAGGGATAAATAAGGAAAAATCAGGAGAAAAGAAGGGAAAAATCAGGGATAAAACAGGAAATCAAAGGGAAAAACAGGGAAAAAAAAAAAACAAAGGAAAAAAACCAGAAAGGAAAATCCCCAGGAAAAGCTGGAATTTCCTCTTAATTTCCACTGCTGGCCTCCAAACCAGAGGCTCTGGAAGCTGGGGAATGTTGGGATTTGGGGGCAAATCCCAAGAATTGTTGGGAATTGTCGGGAATTGTTGGGAATTTTGGGAATTTCCTGACCCACGTCGGCGTGTTTGAGAGCTCCCACGTCGTTGGTGCCGTCCCCGCACATGAGGGTGCAGTAACCCAAACTCTTCAGTGCCGTGATCACAAATTCCTAATCCCCCAGGACAAAAAAAATAAAATAAAATAAAATAAAATAAAATAAAATAAAATAAAAAAAATTTAAAAAAAAATTCCCAAAATCCAGGAATTCCACGGGGTATACAGAGTTAAGGGTGAGTTCATGGGGACGGTTTCAAAATTTAGGAGTTTAGGGTTGGAAAAGGTTTGGGATTCTTTAAGGGGACAGATTCTGTTCCCGAAGATGGTAAATGTTGGGAATTGCCGTCGCAAAAAAAAAAAAAAACAACAAAACAAATCTCAAATTTTGGGAATTCAGAGCCGGAATGAACTCCAAAATTCTTTGGGATCGTTCTAGGGTCATCCCCATCGTTCCTAAAACCCCAAATCCTGGGAACTCCTATTCCCAAACCTCTAAATCCCAGGAATTCCCATTCCCAAACCCCCAAATCTTGGGAATTCCCATTCCCAACCCTCCAAATCCCAGGAATTCCCATCCCAAGGACCCCAAATCCCAGGAATTCCCATCCCAAAGACCCCAAATCCCTGGAATTCCCATCCCAAGGACCCCAAATCCCAGGAATTCCCATTCCCAACCCTCCAAATCCCAGGAATTCCCAACCCAAAGACCTCAGATCAAGGAAATTCCCATCCCAAGGACCCCAAATCCCAGGAATTCCCATCCCAAGGACCCCAAATCCCAGGAATTCCCATCCCAAAGAACCAAATCCTGGGAATTCCCATCCCAAGGACCCCAAATCCCAGGAATTTCCATCCCAAAGACCCCAAATCCCAGGGATTTCCCATCCCAAGGACCCCAAATCCCAGAAATTCCCATTCCCAACCCTCCAAATCTTGGGATTTCCCATCCCAAAGACCCCAGATTTTGGGAATTCCCATCCCAAGGACCCCAAATTTTGGGAATTGCCATCCCAACGACCCCAAATTTTGGGAATTCCCATCCCAAGGACCCCAAATCCCAGGAATTTCCATCCCAAAGACCCCAAATCCCAGGGATTTCCCATCCCAAGGACCCCAAATCCCAGAAATTCCCATTCCCAACCCTCCAAATCTTGGGATTTCCCATCCCAAAGACCCCAGATTTTGGGAATTCCCATCCCAAGGACCCCAAATTTTGGGAATTGCCATCCCAACGACCCCAAATTTTGGGAATTCCCATCCCAAGGACCCCAAATCCCAGGAATTCCCATTCCCAATCCTCCAAATCTTGGGATTTCCCATCCCAAAGACCCCAGATTTTGGGAATTCCCATCCCAAGGACCCCAAATTTTGGGAATTCCCATCTCAAAGACCCCAAATTTTGGAAATTCCCATTCCCAACCCTCCAAATCTTGGGATTTCCCATCCCAAAGACCCCAGATTTTGGGAATTCCCATCCCAAGGACCCCAAATTTTGGGAATTCCCATCCCAAGGACCCCAAATTTTGGGAATTGCCATCCCAAAGACCCCAGATTTTGGGAATTCCCATCCCAAGGACCCCAGATTTTGGGAATTCCCATCCCAAGGACCCCAAATTTTGGGAATTCCCATCCCAAGGACCCCAAATCCCAGAAATTCCCATTCCCAACCCTCCAAATCTTGGGATTTCCCATCCCAAAGACCCCAGATTTTGGGAATTCCCATCCCAAGGACCCCAAATTTTGGGAATTCCCATCCCAAGGACCCCAAATTTTGGGAATTGCCATCCCCTCCTCCCCCCTCACCTTCTGCTTGGGCACCACCCTGGCGAAGACCCGGATGTGGGGGATGAGCCGGAGCAGCCGATCCCGATCCCGCAGCCGGAGCTGCTCCAGCCCCTCCCCCGTCAGGCAGAGCTCGAAGGGATCCGTGAGATCCCGCAGGGAATTCGGGAATGCCGGGAGAGCCACGGAGCCGTCCCGGGATCGCCACTGCCAGGGCAGCCCTGTGGGAGAGGGAATGGGAATTCCGTGGGAATCTGGGAATTCCACGGAAATCTGGGAATGGGAATTCTGTGGGAATCCGGGAATGGGAATTCTGTGGGAACCTGGGAATGGGAATTCCGTGGGAACCTGGGAACGGGAATTCCGTGGGAATACGGGAATGGGAATTCCGTGGCAATCTGGGAATGGGAATTCTGTGGGAACCTGGGAATGGGAATTCTGTGGGAACCTGGGAACGGGAATTCTGTGGGAATCTGGGAATGGGAATTCCGTGGGAACCTGGGAATGGGAATTCCGTGGGAATCCGGGAATGCGAATTCTGTGGGAATCTGGGAATGGGAATTCCGTGGGAATCCGGGAATGGGAATTCCGTGGGAATCTGGGAATGGGAATTCCGTGGGAATCCGGGAATGGGAATTCCGTGGGAATCTGGGAATGGGAATTCCGTGGGAATCTGGGAATTCCATGGAAATCTGGGAATGGGAAGTCCATGGGAATCTGGGAATGGGAATTCTGTGGCAATCTGGGAATGGGAATTCCATGGGAACCTGGGAATAGGAATTCCATTGGAATCTGGGAATTCCATGGGAATTCCATTGGAATCTGGGAATTCAATGGGAATTTGGGAATTCCATGGGAATTTCTGGAATGCTGGATTAGCCACTGCCAGGGCAGCCCTGTGGGAACGGATCCAGAGGGAATTCTGGGGGGGATTCAGGGGAGATTCCAGAGACAATTGATTCCCAACATTCCCAATCCAGAGGGAATTCCAGAGGCGATTCCAACCCTGATCCCCATCTCCATTCCCAGCTCCCCAAACCCCTCAAATGCCAGAATCCCAGAACCACCCCCACATTCCCAACATTCCCATTCCCATTCCCATTATTCCCAATCCCGTTACGTCCATTCCCAATCCCAGCATTCCCAATCCCATTATACCCATCCCCAATCCCGTTATTCCCATTCCCAAACCTATTATTCCCAATTCCATTATTCCAAATCCCATTAATCCCGCTGTAATTCCCACCATTCCTCATCCCATAATTCCCAAAATTCCCAGCACCGGGGCGCTCCGGGGGCTGCAGGATCAGGATTTTCTCTTTCTGCAGGAAGTGCAGCTCCCATTCCCAATCCCATCGATCCCACCATTCCCAATCCCATTGACCCCACCATTCCCAATCCCACCGATCCCACCATTCCCAATCCCGCTGTAATTCCCACCATTCCCAATCCCATCGATCCCACCATTCCCAATCCCATCGATCCCACCATTCCCAATCCCACTGATCCCACCATTCCCAATCCCACCGATCCCACCATTCCCAATCCCGCTGTAATTCCCACTATTCCCAATCCCACTGACCCCACCATTCCCAATCCCACTGTAATTCCCACCATTCCCAATCCCGCTGTAATTCCCACCATTCCCCATCCCATAATTCCCAAAATTCCCGGTACCGGGGCGCTCCGGGGGCTGCAGGATCAGGATTTTCTCTTTCTGCAGGAAGTGCAGCTCCCATTCCCAATCCCACTGTAATTCCCACCATTCCCAATCCCACTGTAATTCCCACCATTCCCAATCCCGCTGTACCATTCCCCATCCCGTAATTCCCAAAATTCCCGGTACCGGGGCGCTCCGGGGGCTGCAGGATCAGGATTTTCTCTTTCTGCAGGAAGTGCAGCTCCCATTCCCAATCCCGCTGTAATTCCCACCATTCCCAATCCCGCTGTAATTCCCACCATTCCCAATCCCGCTGTACCATTCCCCATCCCGTAATTCCCAAAATTCCCGGTACCGGGGCGCTCCGGGGGCTGCAGGATCAGGATTTTCTCTTTCTGCAGGAAGTGCAGCTCCCATTCCCAATCCCACTGTAATTCCCACCATTCCCAATCCCACTGTAATTCCCACCATTCCCAATCCCGCTGTACCATTCCCCATCCCATAATTCCCAAAATTCCCGGTACCGTGGCGCTCCGGGGGCTGCAGGATCAGGATTTTCTCTTTCTGCAGGAAGTGCAGCTCCCATTCCCAATCCCATCGATCCCACCATTCCCAATCCCGCTGTAATTCCCACCATTCCCCATCCCATAATTCCCAAAATTCCCGGTACCGTGGCGCTCCGGGGGCTGCAGGATCAGGATTTTCTCTTTCTGCAGGAAGTGCAGCTCCCGTGCCACGTGGCAGGCGGTCAGCGGGCTGTCCCCCGTGATCATCACCACCTGGAATTTTGGGAATTTCGGGCAATTCCCAGAAAAATTCCAGCCAAAATTTACCCCTTGGAATTGCCCCTCACCCAGGAGCGGCAAAGGGGTCCGGAATGGTCTCAAATTCAAAAGGTTTTTGGAATTTTCCCGATTTTCAGCCTCGGATTTCTCAGGTTTCCACCTGGAATTTTCCTTGGATTTACCTCATTTTTTCACTTGAAATTGTCCTGGTTTTTAGACTGAAATTTCCCAGTTTTCAGTCGGGGATTTTCCCTATTTCCCACCTGGAATTCTCCCATTTTCAGCCTGGAATTTCCACTTGGAATTTCCCCATTTTCAGCCTGGAATTTCCACTTGGAATTTCCTCATTTTCAACCTGGAATTTCCCCATTTTCAACCTGGAATTTCCCCTTTTTCTCCCTGGAATTTCCCCATTTTCAACCTGGAATTTCCCCATTTTCAACCTGGAATTTCCCCTTTTTCACCCTGGAATTTCCCCATTTTCAGCCTGGAATTTCCCCATTTTCAGCCTGGAATTTCCGCTTTTTCACCCTGGAATTTCCCCATTTTCAGCCTGGAATTTCCCCATTTTCAGCCTGGAATTTCCTCATTTTCAACCTGGAATTTCCTCATTTTCAACCTGGAATTTCCCCATTTTCAACCTGGAATTTCCTCATTTTTCAGCCTGCAAATTCCCATTTTCCCCTCCCACCCCGTGACAATTCCCCCCCGTTCCCCCTCCCCGCCCCCCCCCCCCCAAAATCCGGGAATTCCCGCAATTCCCGGGATTCCTCACGCGGTGGGAAGCGCTCTGGATCTCTCGGATCACGGCCTTGGAATCGGCTTTGAGGGGGGAGGAGACCACGATGAACCCCACAAATCTCAGGTCACATTCCAGGGATTCCCTCTTCATCTCCCGCACCTTTTTCCATGGAAAAAAAAATCCCGGATTCAGAATTCCCAAATTCCTTAAAAAGTCAAACCCCTCCTCTCATCGCTGATTCCTGGGATTTGGAGCATCCCTGGAATGAGTTTAGCGCTGCTAAAAGCTTGGAGTGATCTCAAATTCCCAAAATTAATGGAATTTTCCTTGGAAAAATTCCTTTGGGATGCTCTGAAGGAGCTCTGGGATAGCTGGGAATGGGAATTCCCTTGGAAAAATTCCTTTGGGATGCTCTGGAGTGGGAATTCCCTTGGAAAAATTCCTTTGGGATGCTCTGGAGTGGGAATTCCCTTGGAAAAATTCCTTTGGGATGCTCTGGAGTGGGAATTTCCTTGGAAAAATTCCTTTGGGATGCTCTGGAGTGGGAATTTTCCTCGAAAAATTCCTTCGGGATGCTCTGAAGGGGCTTAGGAATAGGAATTTGCTTGGAAAAATTCCTTTGGGATGCTCTAAAGGAGCTCTGGCATAGCTGGGGTTGGGAATTTCCTTGGAAAAATTCCTTTGCGATGTTCTGAAGAGGATCAGGGATGGGAATTTCCTGGAAAAACTTCCCCCAAAACCCCAAATTCCACCCCCAAAAAAACCTCTCCTTTACCCAATCTCTCTCCTAGCACTTCCCAGTTCTGGAATTCCAGGATTTATCCCATTTTTTTCACCTGCTGGTGGCTCAGGGCTCCCAGCTCCTTGTAGCCCAGGGCCAGGACCCGCGCGCCCTCGTAGGAGAATTCCCGATGGATCTCGTGGTAGTTGCTGGGACACTGGGATAACTGGGAGGAAAAACCCGGAAAATATTCCATGAGTGATGAATCCGAGGGAATTCCAAAGGGTTTTGGTGGAAAACTGGGAAAAATGAGATTTGAAGGGAAATGGAGGCAGGGATTTGGGAGGAACTGGGTGGAATTTGGGATAATTCCATTGGAATTCACACACCCCGGCCATTTCCATCTCCCTGATCTCCCAGCATTCCCAAATTCCCACATTTCCCTGGAATTTCCGCTCACCACAGGCTTTGGGAACATTCCCAGATTCTCATTTTTCCCGGGAATTTGTCATCACCACAAGGCCTGGGCAGCCATTTTGGCCCCCCGGCATCCCCAGATCCCATTTTTACCCTGGAATTTCCCTGAAATTCTCCCTCAACACAGACTCTGGAGAGTCCCACCATTCCCAAATCCTTATTTTTTCCTAGAATTTCCCTCACCCCAAGTTCTGACCCCATTTTTCCTTGGAATTTCCCCTTACCACAGGCTCTGGGCCTGTTCTTCCCCTCACGGCAGAGCAGCCATTTTGAGCTCCTGCCATTCCCAAATTCCCATTTTCCCTCCTTTTTTTCCTGGAATTTTCCCCCTCACCATGGCCTACAGGGTCTTAGGAGCATTCCCACCATTCCCAAATCCTTATTTTTCCTTGGAATTCACCCTCACCACAGGCTCTGGGCCTGGTTTTCCCTTCACTGCGGACTCTGGGCCTGTTCTTCCCCTCACGGCAGACCAGCCATTTTGAGCTCCCGCCATTCCCAAATTCCCATTTTCCCTCCTTTTTTTCCTGGAATTTTGCCCCTCACCATGGCGTGCAGGGTCTCGGGAGCGCCCTTGACGGCCGCCAGGTATCGGATTTCTCCAGAGGCATTTTCCAAGGAAGCCAGCACCGCCATTCTCTTCAGGGCACTGGAGAAATGAAAGCGCTGGTGAATTCTCATTCCCGGAGTTTTTAGACTCCTCGGGAAAACTTTCTCATCTGGAAACAAAGGAAATCAGGAAATCCTGAAAGGAGGTGCTGGGAGGGAAAAGGAATCGGGAATGAGGGGGAAAAGAGGGATTGGGGGTGGTTTGAGGGGGATTCGGGTGGGATTTGGGGAGAATAAAGCGAATTTTGAATCATTCAAAATGGAGTTTTGAATGATTTAGGTGGAATTAAAAGGAATTTCAGCAGAATTCCGGATGATTAAAAATGGAATTCATGGGAGATTTATTGTGAGGATTTTGGGGGATTTTTGAGGAATTTTTCAGTGAGGGTTTTAGGGGGGTTTTGTGACGTTTTTGTGGGTTTTTTTTGTTTTTTGGTGGGGATTTTTGTAGAAAGGTTTTGGGGGATTTTTCTGAGAATTTCGTGAGATATTTAATGGGGATTTTGGGGGAATTTTGTGAGGATTTTCTGGGATTTTTTGGTGGGGATTTTGGGGGAGTTTTGTAGAATGATTTTGGGGGATTTTCTGTGGGGGGTTCTGTGGGATTTTCTATGGGGATTTTGTAAAGATTTTGTGGGATTTTGTGAAGATTTTGGGGGATTTTGTAAAGATTTTGTGGGGATTTTGTGAAGATTTTGTGGGATTTTCTAAAGATTTTGTGGGGATTTTGTGAAGATTTTGTGGGGATTTTGTAAAGATTTTGTGGGGATTTTGTGAAGATTTTGTGGGATTTTCTAAAGATTTTGTGGGATTTTGTAAAGATTTTGTGGGATTTTGTAAAGATTTTGTGGGGATTTTGTGAAGATTTTGTGGGATTTTGTAAAGATTTTGTGGGGATTTTGTGAAGATTTTGTGGGATTTTGTAAAGATTTTGTGGGATTTTTTATGGGGATTTTGTGGGATTTTCTAAAGATTTTGTGGGATTTTTCTATGGGGATTTTGTGAAGATTCTGTGGGAATTTTATGACAGATTTTTGAGAAAACTTTCAGTAATTATTTCCGGGAATTTTGGGGCATTTTTACAGAAAAATTTCACGGAATTTTCTACGGGGACTTTGCGAGGAATTTGCTGAATTTTATCTTGAGGATTCTGGGATGATTTTATTGCATTTCTATAGAACCATTTTGTGAGATTTTCTGTACAAAACCGATTTTACGACATTTTCTTTAAAAAAAAAACAAAACAAAACCAAAAAACCAACGATCCTTTGAGATTTTTATCCTCCGATTTCGTGACGTTTTCCACCGTTTTTACGCCTTTTTTTTTTTTTTTTTTTTTCCCCAGCTTTTACCACCCGAAAACGCCTCAAAATTCCAAGAAAAATTCCAAAAAAAAAAGAAAAAAATAAATTTGGGATTTACCTTTGGTCAGTGTCCAGTCCACAGCTGTCAACATGGCTTTTTCCAAAGGATCTCCCACGATTGTCCCATCCTCGAGCTGCACCAGGGAATGGCAGCAGGCGATGGCTCTGTGAGTTTCCACAGGAATTTCTGACACTGGCAGCACTTCCTTGCCTTCCCTGAGGGAAAATTTGGGAATTTTTGGATCGTCCCCGATGTATTTTGCGAGTTCGTGAGAAATCGAGGTGGGGAAGGAAAAAAAAAAAAAAAACAAACAAAAAAAAAACCCCAAAAAACGAGCGAAACAGTCAAAATTTCACGGAGAACGGTAAAAAAAAAAAAATGCGTTGTGAAATTCAATTTAAAGCGTTGTAAAATTGTATTGAAATCATATTAAAAATGCTGGGAAGTCCTCAACAAAATTGTCATAAAATCCCATGAAATTCCCACCCAAAAAAAAAAAAAAAAAAAATCCTGCAAAGTTCGTCCTAAAACTCCTCACGGAAGCTCCACGAGTTCCCTCAATAAAAGCCCCATAAAAATCCTCACCAAAAATTCCACAAAATACCCGGAAATTCCTCCTGAAAATCTCCACTGAATTCCACAAGATCCGTCCAAAAAAAAAAATCCCACCCAAGAATCATAAAATCCCCACAGAAAAATTCCAGAAAATTTCACAAAATCCCCACAAAAATTCCACAAAATCCACACAAAAATTTGCCACAAAATTTCACAAAATCCCCATAAAAATTCCACAAAATCCCCACAAAAAATTCCACAAAATCCCCACAAAAAATTCCACAAAATCCCCACAAAAATCCCACTTAAATACCTAAAAATCCCATTAAAAAGCCCTGAAAAATCCCATTGAAACCCCCAAAAATCCCATTTAACACCCCCAAAATCCCATTTAACACCCCAAAAATACCATTGAAACCAACAAAATTCCCATTTAAAAACCCCCTAAAATCCCATTTAAAAAACCCCCAAAAATCCCATTTAGCCCCCCAAAAATCCCATTTAACCCCCCCAAAAATCCCATTAAAAAACCCCCAAAAATTCAATTTAAAACCCCCCAAAAATCCCATTTAAACCCCCCAAAAATCCCCATTATTTCCCATTTTCACTCCTTGCCTGGATTTTCCCCTTTGGGGAATTTTTTTGTTTTAATTTTATTTTATTTTATTTTATTTTATTTTATTTTATTTCATTTTATTTTATTTAACTTCATTTTATTTAATTTTAATTTTATTTTATTTTATTTTATTTCATTTTATTTCATTTTTATTTTATTTTATTTTATTTCATTTTATTTTATTTCACTTTATTTTATTTTAATTTTATTTTATTTTTATTTTATTTTATTTCATTTTATTTCATTTTATTTTATTTCATTTTTTTATTCCATTTTTTTATTTTATTTCATTTTATTTTATTTCATTTTATTTTATTTCATTTTATTTTATTTTATTTTATTTTATTTCATTTTATTTTATTTTAATCTTATTTCATTTTTATTTTATTTTATTTTAATTTTATTTCATTTTTATTTTATTTTATTTTATTTTAATTTTAATTTTATTTCATTTTATTTCATTTCATTTTATTTCTTTTTTTTATTCCATTTTTTAAATTTTATTTTATTTTATTTCATTTTATTTCATTTTTATTTTATTTCACTTATTTTATTTTATTTCATTTTATTTCATTTTATTTTTACTTTATTTCATTTTATTTTATTTTCATTTTATTTTATTTCATTTTCATTTTATTTTATTTTATTTCATTCCATTTTAATCTTAATTTAATTTAATTTTATTTTTTTAGCAACTTTTAGAAATTTTTTTTTCTTTTTTAGGATCAGAACCCACCTGAGTCCTGCCACCCCCCTGACCACGAGGTGGTCGCTGGTCAAGGTTCCGGTTTTGTCAAAGCAGCAAACCTGAACTTTCCCTGCAAAAGGAATCCTGAACGGTTCCGTGCAATAAACATCTAAAAAAAGAAAATAAAAAAAAAAAAAATAAAATGAGAAAAAAAAAAAAATAAGAGGAAAAAAAAAATAAAAAAAAAAAGAGATTTTTCTGCAGCAAAAATCCGAATTTTACACGGAAAAAAATCAGGGTTCGGAAAGCGAAAATGGGGATTTTTATTAATTTTTTTTAATATATTTTTTTTTAAGGGTTAATTAAGAATTTGGAGGGTTTTGGAGAATTATGTGGTCGCTCTAAAGGTCGTAGGAATTGGGGGAAAATTATTAAAATAATTAAAATATTCCAAAATGGTGAAACGTCAATGGGGGTTTTCAGGGAAATCCAAAAGAGAAATAAATAACGATGTACGGAGAAAGGGATGAAAAAAGTCAAAAATCATCTAAGAATTCGTCAAAAAGCCAAAAAAATGTCTTAAAAATTGACTGAAAATCCTCCCAAAAAATCCTCGAAAAATCCCCAAAAAATCCCCAAAAAATCCCCGAAAAATCCCCAAAAAATCCCCAAAAAATCCTCGAAAAATCCCCAAAAAATCCCAAAAAATCCTCGAAATATGCCCAGAAAATGCTCGAAAAATCCCAAAAAAAATCCTCAAAAAATCCTCGAAAAATCCCCAAAAAATCCCAAAAAAATCCCCAAAAAATCCTCGAAAAATCCCTAAAAAATCACAAAAAATCCTCGAAATATGCCCAGAAAATGCTCGAAAAATCCCAAAAAAAATCCTCAAAAAATCCTCGAAAAATCCCCAAAAAAATCCCAAAAAAATCCCCAAAAAATCCTCGAAAAATCCCCAAAAAATCCCAAAAAATCCTCGAAATATGCCCAGAAAATGCTCGAAAAATCCCCAAAAAATCCTCAAAAAATGCTCGAAAAATCCCCAAAAAATCCCAAAAAAATCCCCAAAAAATCCTCGAAAAATCCCTAAAAAATCCCAAAAAATCCTCGAAATATCCCCAGAAAATGCTCGAAAAATCCCCAAAAAATCCTCAAAAAATGCTCGAAAAATCCCCAAAAAATCCCAAAAAAATCCCCAAAAAATCCTCGAAAAATCCCTAAAAAATCCCAAAAAATCCTCGAAATATCCCCAAAAAATCCTCGACAAATCACAAAAAATCCCCAAAAAACCCCCACAAAATCCTCAAAAAATCCCAAAAAAATAAAAAAAAAAACCCCAAAAAATCCTCAAAAAAATTCAAGAAAAAATCCTCGACAAATCACAAAAAATCCCCAGAAAATCCCCAGAAAATCCTCAAAAAATCCCCAAAAAATAAAAAAAATCCCCAAAAAATCCTCAAAAAATCGGCAAAAAATCCCTAAAAAATCCCAAAAAATTCTCGAAATGTCCCCAGAAAATGCTTGAAAAATCCCCAAAAAATCCTCAAAAAATCATCAAAAAATGCTCGAAAAATCCCCAAAAATCCTCGAAAAATCACCAAAAAATCCCCAAAAAATCTCGAAAAATCCCCAAAAAATCCTCGAAAAATCACGAAAAAATGCTCGAAAAATCCCCAAAAAAATCCCAAAAAATCCTCGAAAAATCCCCAAAGAATTCTCGAAAAATCCCAAAAAATCCTCGAAAAATCCCCAAAAAATTCTCGAAAAATCATCAAAAAATCACCAAAAAAAATCAACAAAAAATCCCCAAAAAATTCTCAAAAAATCACCAAAAAATCCTCGAAAAAATCCCCAAAAATTCCCCAAAAAATCCCCAAAAATCCCCAAAAAATCCCCCAAATTGCCCAAAATCCCGGGAATTGCAGGGATGCTCACAGAGCTTGGCCAGGGCGATGAGGGAGGTGTTGACAGCCAGGGAGAGCTCGATGCCCTAAAAACGTCCCAAAAATCCCCAAAAAATCCTCGAAAAATCATCAAAAATTCCTGGAAAAATCACCGAAAAATCCCCAAAAAATCCTTGAAAAAATCCCAAAAAATACTCGAAAAATCCTCAAAAAATGCTCGAAAAATCACCGAATATCCCTAAAAAATCCTCAAAAAATCCCCCAAAAATTATCGAAAAATCACCAAAAAATCCCCAAAAAATCCTCGAAAAATCCCCAAAAAATCCTCGAAAAATCACGAAAAAATGCTCGAAAAATCCCCAAAAAAATCCCAAAAAATCCCCAAAAAATTCTTGAAAAATCACCAAAAAATCACCAAAAAATCCTCGAAAAATCCCCAAAAAATCCCAAAAAAACCTTGAAAAATCACGAAAAAATGCTCGAAAAATCCCCAAAAAAATCCCAAAAAATCACCGAAAAATCCCCAAAAAATCCCCAAATTGCCCAAAATCCTGGGAATTGCAGGGATGCTCACAGAGCTTGGCCAGGGCGATGAGGGAGGTGTTGACAGCCAGGGAGAGCTCGATGCCCTAAAAACGTCCCAAAAATCCCCAAAAAATCCTCGAAAAATCACCAAAAAATCCCAAAAAATCCTCGAAAAATCCCCAAAAAATGCTCGAAAAAACCCCAAAAAATACTCGAAAAATCCTCAAAAAATGCTCGAAAAATCACCGAATATCCCTAAAAAAATCCCCAAAAAATCACCAAAAAATCCCCAAAAAAATCCTCGAAAAATCCCCAAAAAATCCTCGAAAAATCCCCAAAAAAATCCCAAAAAATCCCAAAAAATTCTTGAAAAATCACCAAAAAATCACCAAAAAATCCTCGAAAAATCCCAAAAAAATCCCAAAAAAACCTTGAAAAATCACGAAAAAATGCTCGAAAAATCCCCAAAAAAATCCCAAAAAATCACCAAAAAATCCCCAAAAAATCCCCAAATTGCCCAAAATCCTGGGAATTGCAGGGATGCTCACAGAGCTTGGCCAGGCGATGAGGGAGGTGTTGACAGCCAGGGAGAGCTCGATGCCCTAAAAACGTCCCAAAAATCCCCAAAAAATCCTCGAAAAATCACCAAAAAATCCCAAAAAATCCTCGAAAAATCCCCAAAAAATGCTCGAAAAAACCCCAAAAAATACTCGAAAAATCCTCAAAAAATCCTCGAAAAATCACCGAATATCCCTAAAAAAATCCTCAAAAAATCCTCGAAAAAATCCCAAAAAATCCTCGAAAAATCCTCAAAAAATGCTCGAAAAATCACCGAATATCCCTAAAAAAATCCCCAAAAAATCACCAAAAAATCCCCAAAAAAATCCTCGAAAAATCCCCAAAAATCCTCGAAAAATCCCCAAAAAAATCCCAAAAAATCCCCAAAAAATTCTTGAAAAATCACCAAAAAATCACCAAAAAATCCTCGAAAAATCCCAAAAAAATCCCAAAAAAACCTTGAAAAATCACGAAAAAATGCTCGAAAAATCCCCAAAAAAATCCCAAAAAATCACCAAAAATCCCCAAAAAATCCCCAAATTGCCCAAAATCCCGGGAATTGCAGGGATGCTCACAGAGCTTGGCCAGGGCGATGAGGGAGGGTGTTGACAGCCAGGGAGAGCTCGATGGGCAGCTCCGGGGGCACCACGGACGTCAGGATGAGAGCACACTCCAGGAACAGGCGGTACTGGTTCCTGCGGGGGTCCTGAGTGCCTGGGGAAAGGAAAAACGGGGAAAAAACGGGGTGAGAATGGGATGAAAATGGGAAAAAACCGGGAAAAACGGAACGAAAATGGGAAAAAACGGGGAAAAAAGGGGTGAGAATGGGATGAAAATGGGGAAAAACGGGGGGAAAAGGGGTGAGAATGGGATGAAAATGGGGAAAAACGGGGGGAAAAGGGGTGAGAATGGGATGAAAATGGG